>NC_056726.1:891154455-891304455 GCF_019279795.1 Protopterus annectens | reverse complement strand
GTTGGGGAGAGAGAATAGAAAGCCCATTGACAACTGTATTGGCTTCTATTTTTCACAGCAGTACTGCTCAATACTCTACAGGTCTACCCTAACTTTACATCTCCCTATGCCCCATAGCTTCTGTGGCACATACATACCTGCTAGACTGTCAATCTGTAATGGTATAGGGCAGACTGGGTAGACTGTGGCTACTTTACTGGAGGGGGCTTGTACATGTCAGGGTTACATACTTGAAATAGAAGGGTTACCCTGCAATGATCTTGTGTGAGTCTGCTACTAGCATAGTTCACCTGGATTCCTATCTGTGTCCAAGGTGATTGGCAGCAGTGATCTCTAGCCATGATAGTGTGACACTTGAGAGACATGTATCGGGAATAGGCCATGGTGTATGTACATATCCTGCTGACATTTGCAGGCATATGGGGTTGGACAGTGGAACAGTTGTACATGGTGCATTAGTATACCCTTCATACAGCTACTACACACATTTCTTTACCTGTAAGACCTGTGGAGCAATATCTGTTAACACCTTCTGAATCTTCTTCTTCTTCTTCTTTTGACTGCTCCCATTAGAGGTCGCCACAGCAGATCAACTGTTTCCATTTCTTCCTGTCCTCTGCATCTTGCTCTGTCACACCAACCGCCTGCATGTCCTCTCTCACCACATCCATAAACCTTATCTTAGGCCTTCCTCTTTTCCTGTTACCTGGCAGCTTCATCCTTAGCATCTTTTCCCAATATACTCTGCACCCCTCCTCAGCACATGTCCAAACCAACGTAATCTTGCCTCTCTGGCTTTATCTCCAAACCTTCCAACCTGGGCTGACCCTCTAATATACTTATTCCTAATCCTGTCCATCCTCGTCACACCCAGTGCAAATCTTAACATCTTCAACTCTGCCACGTCAAGCTCTGACTCCTGCCTTATTGTCAATGCCACTGTCTCCAACCCGTATAACATAGCTGGTCTCACTACCCTCTTGTAAACCTTCCCTTTCACTCTTACTGGTACTCGTCTGTCACAAATCACTTCTGACACTCTTCTCCACCCACTCCATCCTGCCTGTACTCTCTTCTTCACCTCTCTTCCACACTCACTATTACGCTGAACTGTTGATCCCAAGTACTTAAACGCATTCACCTTTGCCACCTCTACTCCCTGCATCCTCATCATTCCTCTGTCCTCCCTCTCATTCACACACATATATTCTGTCTTAGTCCTGCTGACTTTCATTCCTCTTCTCTCTAGAGCATATCTCCACCTCTCCAGGGTCTCCTCCACCTGTTCCCTACTCTCACTACAGATCACAATGTCATCTGCAAACATCATAGTCCACAGGGACTCCTGTCTGATCTCGTCTGTCAACCTGTCCATCACCATTGCAAATAAGAAAGGGATCAGAGCTGATCCTTGATGTAATCCCACCTCCACCTTCTGAATGTTTTGACAAATATTCAGGTGTATTAATATACCCTTCATACAGCTACTATACACATTTCTTTACCTGTAAGAGCTGTGGAAAAAATATCTGTTAGCACTTTCTGACTGTTTCTACACATATTCAGGTGTATTAGTATACCCTTCATATAGCCAATATACACATTTTTTTACCTGTAAGAGCTGTGGAGAAAATATCTGTTAACACGTTCTGACTGTTTTTACACATATTCAGGTGTAGTAGTATACCCTTCATGCAGCTACTATACACATTTCTTTACCTGTAAGAACTGCGGAGAAAATATTTAACACTTTCTGACTGTTTCTACACATATTCAAGTGTATTAGTATACCCTTCATACAGCTACTACACACATTTCTTTACCTGTGAGACCTGTGCGGAAAATATCTGTTAACACTTTTTGACTGTTTCTACAAATATTCAGGGCTTCTTTTGTGTATATATACACACATCTCAGTACCACTCCCTGGATTAGAACCATGTCTAGGTGTGCTAAAATGAGCAACAATGCTGTTTTCCATCACACTGAGCTACTTGGGAATTGTTGCTTCTTGGTTTACTGATTTCTAATTAATACTCTCTGGATTGGACAGTCTGATCTTGTAATCCTGGGATTCATGCATGGCAGATAGTTATTGTACTATGTATTACTCCTTTGATATAATACAATCTGGAAAGCAAAGGTTAACAGAAGACTGCAATGTATACTGGCTGTTTCCCAGAACAGCCTCAGTTATTTCTTGCTATCAATGCCATATTTGCTGTTAAGAACCTGTACACATCCTATATTTACAGCAACATACCAGAGTAAACATGACAGTTTGTTGTATATTTTTATTACAGTGAAATGACACTTTTATTAATGGACATCCAATGGATAAGTATTAGTGTGACAAACGTGTTTTATTCATTAGACACAATACACAATATACCTACTGGCAGTAAACAATGTACTTCTTCTACTTTATGGCACTATATACTGCAAGATAGATCTGTACTCACCAGCCTGTCGGTGCATCCTTGCCAGTCTGTCAGCATGGGCCGTGATGTTCATAGACCTCACTTCTGCAGCTGTAGGGGTGAGAAACGAACATTATGCATAGCTGTCTATTACATACTCAGGCTAGGATTTGGTACAGCTCTATCTGGGATACTTACAAACTGCTGGAGCCTGCCGGTCCTGAGCATCCTGGATCGATTGGGCCAAAAGTTCCCCCTTCCTTTGCTTTAGGTAGGCATTATGATGATGTACCTGCTCACCAGTTTGGGGGATTCCAGTGGCACTGGTGAGGTGACGTGTCAGACAGTCCATGGCCTCCACTTTGTACTGAGAGCCCTGGTACTGGCCCTCCAGCAGTCTGTCATCATGTGTTCTATGAGGAGTCCAGCCATGACCATAGACTCCAGGATGCCCCAGTGCTGCACCCAAAAGTGTACTCCCTCTCCAACTTCAGACATGTTCTTGCAGAGATCAAACTAAACAGGTTATGGCTATATTCCTGCCTGCATGGTTTAAATAAGGCCATATGCCCACCCTTTGCCATTATTGGACCATTTTGAAAATGCTGAGCTCAGCTAAGCAGTATTCAAACCCGCTAAGCTGGGTTGAGCAGTGCTTAAAGGGGTAATTGTTGGGCATTGCTTAACAGTGTGCAAATCCATTTAGCTGAGCTGACTGCTGCTTAGCATTCACATTTAAGCAATGCTTACACCAACTAATGATAGCTGAGCACTGCTTACCATTGCTCACTTTTCATTTAAAAAAATATCAAGTTATGACTTCATTAATCATTGCTGACATATTACTAAGTGTATATGATTTACTTTACATGACGTCCCTCTATGTGTTTTCATTACATTACCATGGGGTGTCACTATACTGTATTGGACACTTGTGTATACATGGGTGATTTCACATGCTATATGCAATCACACTTACATTTTAGACCAGCTACACTACCCTGGTTGACCGATATCAATTACTACATAATTTAGAATTAACATAATAATTTTAACACTGCTTTTCCATGTAAAAATAAAGTGCCTGTCTTGGCAATCAAACTGTGAATGTCTGCATGCAAAGCCAGGACTCTAACCACTACACTATCTCAGTGTGAGGATTTCAGATGTCTATTTTTATTTATCTCCTATGGGATGTTTCAGCAATGATGAACAGAGGACCATAATGTGCACACCCACTCAGCTATGCTTAAACATAGCTTAGAATGGGAAAAAAAGTAATAAACCCACTTTATTTACATGTATCTGCATGCCTTGTCAGTCACAGTAAGGGAAAGTGTGAGGGGACACATAGGGACAGATTTTAATTATTGCTCTTACAAACTTAGGAAGTGTGACTGTGGTTTTCTTGCAAATCATTGGCAAATCATTTGGGGTTTAAGTCAGAACATACTGACAGATATTTGGGTTTCAGACTTCATACCCTTCAGGAAATCCATGCTACTGCAAACCTTTTATTCTATCAACTTTCCAGGTTTGTAAGTGCAATATTTAAAACATGTCCCTATTTTTGTGCCTTTGTCCCTCCATTATTTATGGCTTTGTACAGCTTTCTTGGTCTAGGCAGTTGACAGGTATGTGAGGCAGGCATCTGGGCATTCTGTGAAAACCTGTACATTTCAGGGCTATGACCATACAGGACTTTAAAATGGCAGACATTTGGGTTTTCAGTCTTCATACCCTTCAGGAAGTCTGTGCTACTGCAAACATTTTATTCTATCAACTTTCTGGGCTTGTAAGTGCAATATTTAAAATGTGTCCCTATACTTGTGCCTTTGTTCTCCCATTATTTATGGCTTTGAACAGCCTTCTTGCTCTAGGTGGTTGAAAGGTATGTGAGGCAGGCATCTGGGCATTCTGCGGAAACCTGTACAGTTGAGGAGTATGGCCATATGGCACATTTGCAATGCAGGGAGTGTGTGACAGAACCTGTCACACACCCCCTGCATTGCTTTCTTGCTCTCCTATCCATTTCAGTGTCCGTGGATAAAGAAATACTCATTTTATTTCATTTCAGTGTCCACAAACACTGAAATTCTTTTAAAAAGTGTCGTACAGCACTTTCTGAGTGCAGGGGACATGCTAGATATGCGTGCACTACTTAAACATGCCTCTTGAACTCAGTAGTTGTTGTGCCCATTTAGCCTTAGCAGCAGCGTGCCTTCATGACTATGCAAGGTGTGCTGCTGTTAAAGCTAAGACTAAACAGACACGATTCACTCTATGCAGAAAAAGCACTATTCCTGCATGGAGTTTATTGAATCCAGGGGTTACTCTTTCTCCCAAAATCACTTTCACATCTAAAAACACACCTTTACCATCTCATCCTTAAATAAAACCATCATCAATGTAGAATCCCACACAAAGGTACTTGGGCAGCGCAGTGGTGCAGCGGTTAATGCTGTTGCCTCACAGCAAGAAATTCTCTGGTTCAATTCTTGACTGGGTGCCTTCTGTGTGGAGTTTGCATGTTCTCCCTGCATTTGCATGGGTTTCCTCTGGGTAATCCGGTTTCCTCCCACATTCTAAAGACATGCTTCTGGAGCATTTCTCCCCGGGCCTCTGCTGAAAACAGGATCTGTGGAACCTAGTCAGAGTTTCCTGGTCAACAAATGTTAAATAAATAAATAAATAAATGATAATAGATGATGAATTAAAATTTGACCTCCATGTCCAAGAATACATAAAAAAAGCCAAAAACTGGGTTTCCTCTATAGGAACACAAAACTTCCTAACTCTAGACTCAAGACTCTCCTTGGCTCAAGCTTATCTATTACCAAGCCTTCTGCTGGCTGCAATCCTTACAAACCTACAGTCTTCTTTAATTACTAAGCTGGAACAGGCATAAAATAAAATTGCAAAATTTGCTGCAAACCTACCACATACCTCTCACCACTGCATAACACTAAAGAACCTACAGTGACTTGAATTCCCCATCAACTTCAACTTTCAAAACTCCACATAACTCACTTCTTAGTGAAAAAATTCTCAGCCTTCCTATCCCTATCCAATCTTGTGTCTTAATATACCCCTACATACCCACTCCATAGCACAGACCAACTTTTTCTACAAATTTACAAATACAATAAAACTATTGGTAAAGTATCATATAAATATTCAGTATCTCATAATTGGAACAAACTCCCACTCAACATAAGAAGCATTTCACATGCCAATAGTTTCAAAAAACAAATAAAAAATTCTCTATATAAATCGTGGATATACCCTTGTCGTGACCCTATGTAAAACATTACCTCTTTCTTCTGCCACTAATTTTTTGCTCTACTACTTCTACCTGCAAACACTTTCGGGATGTTAATGCTTAAACAGCTTTATCCCCAATTCCGTGTGTAATATGAACAGGTATTAAGTAACTTCTCATCTGTTGGTCTATTGTAAATATGTTTATAATTTGTTTTGGATTTCTTAAATTTGTAAATTGTTATATATTGTCATTTTTTTTTTTTTTGCTTTTTGTCTCTTTATTTATTTTTTACTTTGCATATTCTTATACAATTGTATAAGTTTTTTGGACCTTTTCTCCTCAGGTCTCCACTGAAAATGGGCTTGAGCTCAGTTGGACCAACCCAATTAACAAATGTCAAATAAATAAATAAAATAAATAATTTCACATGCAGTCTTGCTAAAATCAGACTTGTGCCATGGCCCATGTGATAAATATTGTGTTCTGTAGTGTGTGCCTTTGAGTAGGAGTTCTATTCTTACTGCAGTCAACTGGGGGTGTGCGTGTGAGAAAAACAGATGGTATTTGACATTATGGAGATCTTTTTACACCAACATCCAAAACACTCCCCCGGATTTAATAATCTTCTGTGCAGGACTAGCTTAGTCCAATAAAGGTCTAACTGCTAGACAGCATGTGTATACTCTGGTATCATATGGTAATGTAGATTGGTATTCACATAATAGTACTGTTGTAATAAGCACTGTTAGCCACACCATGAACCATAAATAGAATGTGTAGGAATGCCTGTATATGACTGGTGTAATCCCCAGAGGCCATTTAGTACAACTGAGAGACACATAGACAGAAAACAGGGAAAAGGCAGACAAAAAAACCGAATAGAACATTCAACTGAGATGTGAACTGTTGTTTTTTTTTTAGCACACATAGCCATGGTTCAAATCCTGCCAGTCTGCATACAGAATCATACCCCACAACTGTACAGATATGTCCAGAATGTCCAGTAGAGTGGCCCATATCTGTTGCCTGTTAACCTGTCCTTCTGGTAAATCAGTGGGATGATCCCAGATGTATAGGCAGCAAACAGGAATACAACTGATTGACACACATCTATGAGAACAAAGCTAGCACACTAGCAACTCCCCAAAACCTTATGAGACTAAGAAGCCATGTATGTCCCATTTACACCCCAATCTTGTCATGCTGTGGCCACAGTGTGTACAGTAACAGAGTAAGATGTATGTACATAATACTAATGTGGAATCTGGTAGTGCGTGTGGCAACATTCAGGTAGTGCTAACAAACATTACTCATAGAGGTCTGTCACATACAAACACTGTGCCCAGAAATACAAGAATGATACCCTGCACTGGTACTGTTTACATTGATATTGTATGGCATTGTGACTGATGCAGTTGCTCTGAATAATTAGGTATTACTCATCATTGTCACCCACACTGTCATACAAAATATAACAATCTAGGAAATCTGTATAAGAGTGTTGTAATACAAGGTCATAATGCAAAAGCACAGGAGAATTATAACACAAAATGCAGATAGGAGATGTGCAACAATATCTATATAGCACACACAACTCTGATGGACAGTGTTTAAGTTGTAGCAGAAACAGCCATGGTCTGAATCCTGGGAGTGGAAGTAGGCTGCATACAGAATCATACCTCACAACTGTACAGATAAGACCAGAATGTCCAGTATATGGGCCCATATCTGCTGTCTGTCCACATGTCCCCATGGTAGGTCTGTGAGATGATCCCATATGTTTAGCCAGCAAACAGGGAATACAAGTGATTATCAAACATCTATGAGAACAAACCTGTCACTGTAGCAACTCCCGAAACTGTAAGGAGAGTAATAAGCCAAGTATGTCCTATCTACACCCCATGTTGTCAAGCTGTGACCAGATTGAGTACAGTAACAGAGTGAGATGTATATGCATAATACTAATGTGTAATCTGGAACTTTGAGTGGCAAAATTCAGGTAGTGCTAACAAACATTGCTCCCACAGGTATGTCAGATACGAAGACTGTGCTGAGAAATAAAATCCATTATACCCTGTACTGGTACTGTTTACTCTGGTATTGTAGGGAATTGTGAGTGTTGCAATTTCTCTGAATAATAAAGTATCACTGATCACTGTTGCCCACACTGTGCTACATAATACAACTGTGTAGGAAAGCATGTATATGTGTGTGTCAAGTCACTAAAGGTTGAAGAGGGCAATAGTCTAGACATGTCCCGGTACACCTGCATGTGGTCAACACATGACCAGAGTCTGTGCAGAAAGAGTTGGATAGCTATGTGGACAACATCAACCCAGAATGTGTAGAAACAATTAGTGTTAACAAACATTCTCTCCACAGGTATACAAGGTAAGAGGTGTATACTGCAGGAAGAATCACTTCACATATAATGAAGATGACAGCCATATCACTGTCCAAACTAAGGCTATAGGGTAGTGTAGTAAGACTTGTAAGGTACAGATAACAGCACTGACTAGGAAAGTAATGTGGACTACAGGAATATACTAGTTGTTAATTGACATCTTTCTCCCACTCCCACCATATCTTCAACAATAAACAACATACCCATCCCAACCGGTATGTAATGACTCCAATGTTTTGATAATGTCCAGTTGTTTGATAAATATTTTAATTGCTCCCATGCATGTGCTATACTGAATTATTCCAACATTGGTTGCATGGTGCCATCAATGTATCTGCATGTTGTTCTTATTACCACTGTGGTCCTATATATGCATGTGTTCTGTTTGCTATGCAACTGTTCCATATCTGGTGTCTGGGTTAATGGGAATATCTATGCATGCTGTTATACCTAACCCTGGAATGTGTTGATTATTACTAACCCACATATGATGATAAAATCTAAACGCTATAGCACGTTTGGGAAGGCCGATCCCAGCGGACCCACTTGTCCCGCCTCAGCTGGCCATGATACCAGGCACCAGCATGTCTGGGGCCCAACCCAGGACCTCCCAGTCCATTAGTCCTGCACCACCTTTGGGTGGAACCACCTCAGGGGATGGAGCTTGCCCCCTTCCCCTGGGAGTGGGCACGGATAAGAACCGGTCACCCTTTGCCAGATCCGGGTCATGGTAAATAGCGAACTCAACCATCAATTTGGTGATCTGCTATGCCAGCTCGAGGGCCATGTGTCATGATTAGAGGGTCACCCTGGCTCTGTGACTCAGCCCCCAGCACAGCCACCTTCGGGGTTGTGAAGGTGCAGTGGTGGCCCAGCGGTGGGGACCTCAGTCAGACACTCCCAGGGGTTTGAGTGCCCAAATCTACCTCCAAATTCAGTGTATATGCACAGCTGTTGCTGTAGAAGAAATGGGCAGCTATGGACCTTCCCCACATCCTTCCTGCATATCCCTAACTATTTTCCTTACTGTCTTTTCCTCTTTGTGCCTCTTTTTCACCACTTTCCTATCAACCCTTTTTTCTTTTCTTCTAAAGAAATTAGCTTCACGCAAACCCGCTTAAAGCTGCTCAAAACTGCCTTAACGACTCTGTATCTGACAGCCCTTGTTCTGCCCAGCAACAAAATGAACAGCCCTTGAACCTAGTACCCTGTACACTGAAGTCACAACATTTAACCACTAAGCCATGACCACTGTGAAGACAGCTGTTGTTTTACCAATATAGCAGTCAATACACATACTGAGTAGTATTGAACAATTGCCTTTAGTTCCTGAATTGTGTAGTCCTTGTTATTAATATGACTGTTGCATCACATATATTGTTTTATCATAATGTGCACATAGCAGATACATATGGTGAGATACATCTGGAAGGGTAAACACAACCGTGAGTTTACTCATGACAGGAATATGGTTGTATACATATAATTGGTCTATATATGTCTATATGTACATACACATGTATACTCATACATATGTCTGTAGACACATCTGTATAGTGCTACATATATATATGGCCATGTGTACATCTCTTTGTATGTATATATATATATATATATATATATATATATATATATATACGTATATGCATATATAGATATATGTCTATAGCTATATATGTATGCACATCCTATGTGTACAAATATGCCTAGTTATGTTGGTATATATGTAGATATCTATAACTATATGTGCATACATATCTATTCTGATATACCTACTACTGCCAATATACATGTATCTATCCATACGTATATGTGCATATGTATCCCTATCTGTATATGTGTAGACATATATTTCTCTGTACATGTATATATCTGGGTATTGATATGTGTGTGTGTATATATATATATCTATATATATATATATATATATATATATATATATATATATATATATATATATATATATATATATGTGCATATACATACCCATCTATATATGTCGATATGTATATATTTATATATCTATATAGATATCTGGATAATTATATATACATACATTTTTACCATATGTCCTAAACATGGAGTGTAGTCCTACCTCAGCCCCTATAGTCCCAACTTTGTAGTGCAAGGGGATGTCAGGTGTGTATAGCAGGTATATTTGTAGACTATTGCTACTGTAATGAGGATTGTCTTCACAGATATGGTGTGTGTGGGAGCTCACATCTGCTTTTAACATGTGCATCATTGGCTACTGACAGACATCCTAAGGACATCATAGTACACTACTGCTGCTAGCACGTAATGCTCCTTCAAACTACAGCAGAGATATTGGCCAATATATGTGGACATACTGACACACTCTGGACAGTCCAAAGGTATACACAGAACCCCTTAGCGCAAGACATGTGGACCAGGCCTGACAATGTGGATGTTAACAGTCATGTAGATGGGTATAACACGTAACAACTGGTATACATTTGCCCCATAGATTATGCATTCACACACCCCTGTCTGTCCTGACACATAATAATTGCTGGTACAGATGTGCCATTGCCACATACTACCAAGTAGATATTGAAAAACATCTGTACAGCATCCCACTGCTCTGTATGACATACATGACTGTTAACGGAAGCCAAGCAGCAGTACATCTGGCAAGTATCTAGACATTACATCCCACTGCGTAAGTACACTAAACTGCTAGGAATGTAACTAAGCACTGTGCAGGCTACAGGCAGACTGGCTCAACATTGGCCTACATTTCCTATGGGGGAATGCACATGTACCTGCCTATATAGCAGGCTCTACAACCATGTCACAGCACAGAGTATGGTACATCAGTGTGAAAGTGCATAGCCACAGCCAATGTGAACACAGCCATGTATGGTAAGCTAGTGTAATATTACAATATATTGGCTATCTGTTCGACACCATCCTCATATGTGACACTCACACACTAACCCTGCATATACTGGTCCACTACACAGTGTGGTCCGATGCCTGTCTGTGTTATGGGACATGTGTGTGTATGGCCCTACAAACATGTAAGCCGATAGGGTAACATACAGTGGAGCAGCATGTAACATCAGATAGAATGGGACCAGGAACAATGACATCTACCACAGTCTGCTCACAGGCCACAGTACATATTGACAATACACACACTGTCGACATTCACCTTTTATACACAGACTTCAGTACTGTACACACAACCACAGAATGTCCAGGTTATGTCATCAAATATAACCTCTACTATACATAACATGTGTAGCAGTCTGATATTCCACTGGCTTGTTATCAGATATGATGTCACTAATTATGGTGTACAGCAGATATGCACCTCTTACTGCATGACATATGTACAAAGGTTGACAGAATTGTGGCTGGAGGCACATACACAGGGCCAATATTGACATGTTGTTGTGATAACCTCATACATTTACTGTTGTAACAGGGTTTGTTGCAACATATGTCCTATGAGGGATATAAAGTCAGTAACTCTCACAGCTGTCACCATCTACAGACTGCAATCCTCACACTACCATCTGCAGTTCACAGATAGGTGCTCTGTGGGTAACACATTGAACAAAAGGCACCACACATGGCCCAGTCTGCAGATGACCCTACAGATGGGGTTTCCTCTTAAACATAGCACTGACATGGCAATTATTAAAACATGTAGGACAGCCATAGCCACACACACCCTGTTAAACCATTACTCTAAATGTACTATAGCAGCACTTACAGTCTGTAGTCAGGTCAGGCACATCCCCCTCCTGTGTGTTGCCCTGTTTCCATAGTGTATGTTGTTAGAGGTCAATCCCCAATCCATCTGAGATGCTGTTTGCCAAACAACAGAATGAGTTCCTGCTCACAGTGAATGAAAAGGCCCAACAAAAACATGATTTTCCTAGATATTGGAGTGTGTTTCCATGCAATTGGCAATGGGAATGTTACCACAGCTGTTCCACATGCAATCAGCTAGAGGAGTGCTGCAATTCATGCAGAGGCCATCAGCTGATCATGAGCATCACTTAAAATACACATGCTGCTGCCTAAGTAAAGCAGGTGTAGCTCTCCACATCCACCAGAGAGAGAGTGAGAGAGGCAGACAGAGGCAAACTAAAGTCAGGGAGGGATGGGAGAGTAAAAATTAAGCATGTTTGTGTCACACACCTACCAGCACAGGGTATCAAAGCCCTAACATCTATGTAGTGCTATCACATTTCTATGTAGTTATTGGATGCATCACATAGGTTGCATGTTGAGGAGCCCTCAAAATGTATATGTGATGGTGAGTGACATCTGCAACAGGGATATAGTACCTATACGGTAGGTGTAGTACACATGCCTGTCCATGTGAACAGGTGCCCGTATAAACACAGCCGCACTCTCATAGGGATGCAAACACATTGACACACTTGGCAGAGCCAGGAATACAACTCATCACTAGTGAGGTTGCCACAACACATTACTGTGTAAGTATCACATGCACCACAGGGGTCATACAGAGGTTATATGGGCAAAGGGTATGTGGAGGTGTCTGACACTGAACAGCATGCTTTGGTATGCCAGTGGGGGTTGTAGTGAGTGTGAATGTGATCATACACATCATACAACACACACACACACACACACACACACACACACACACACACGCACACACATGCACACACACGCACACACACGCACACAGGGTACCAGTACTGACATGCATGTATGCATTGCTTCACAGATGTGTAGTGGTCGACTGTGCCAGTCAGCTATACAAGGCTAGGTGATGGGTATACCTTGGCATCATCCTACATGACAATGGTATGTATTGTGGCTCAGGTGTGTAGTTTCTGGATTTGCCCACACAGGTGGGTATTGTATTCACCATCCAGTCACCTGGGTGAATATCGCATGTGGCCAATGCTGTGCATTGCTTGCCATGTATGTGTTCCTTAGTCCATGACATGGTCAGCATCTGGGATGTGCACACCTCCCATATGCATGTACAGTGACATGTGGAACTGTACCAGGGGTGTCTGGCCCATGTTGTGTACACAGATTGTTATCAGATGTGTCAGTCTTGGCCTCATGTGGAGAGAACTGTTTATGGGCAGCAGGTTTACCCTGCACCTACATTGATAGCCTGATACCAGCATTCCCTGGTGTCAGTGGCATCTGCCCATACAGGGCATGCTTTTCTGGCATGTTATGTTCTTTGTGGGTCACATTTGATGGCACCACAGGTGTTGCAGGTGTCCAGTGGGGAACATGGGGAAGCTGCACTGTCGGCATGTGCATGCCTATTGGATAGATGGACAAGGTGCCATGCCCTCTGTAGCCCACTGCAATCACACCATGGTTACTATCAGTGGGCAATATGCAGGGTACTACCAACATAGCAGCTGTTGCCTAAGCAAATGTGTGTGCGTGTGTGTATGAGACATGGGTTGAGAGTGTTCTCTGGGTGATACTAGGGTTGCTAACTTTGATGTCACATGTAGGGGTATGGATTTGCACCCCAGCCACTTGGCTATTTCACATCTGTTATCCCTGTATGTTGGACATTGTGATATATACTAGGGCCACCATATAGGAAATATGCAAAACCCACTCCACATTAAGGCCAGTTGCTACACACTCACAACCACCTCCACACAGGATACGACTTACAAACACAGAAAGACACACACACACACACACACACACACACACACACACACACACACACACACGCACACACACACACATGCCTGTCATGTCTGGGATTAGAACTCCTACCTAACTAGTTTATTACATTACAGCACTACACAGTTATAGGACTTGCCACGGAAATTACTGGAGGACTCCTTCCCCAAAGGTGTATTTCACAATGAAAGACATCAGCTGGATTGCCAAAGTAGGGCATTTTAATTGTATTGAGTGTGGCTAGGCTAAAATACATTGCTCCCTACACAGACATAGAAACACACACAAAACATCCACAACTGGCATGTGTGGGAATATAAACCCTACCAAAGTTCTATATCACACTACAGCATGAAACTGTTATAGGACGCACCACAGGGATTACTGGAGTACTCCTTCCCCAAAGGTGTATTTCACAGTGAATGACATTGTCAGGATTGCCAATATAGGGCATTTGAATCGTATAGTGTGTAACTAGCATAAAATGCATTGCTCCCTGCACAGACACAGACATACACACACACACACACACACACAGTTGCCATGTCTGGGTTTAGAACTCCTTCCTAACTAGTTTATCACACTACAGCAGTACTCAGTTACAGGACGTTCCTTGGAGATTACTGGGCTACAACTTTCCGAAAGGTGTATTTCACAGTGTATGACATCAGTGGCCTTGTCAAAGTAGGGCATTTGAATTGTAGTGAGTGTGACTAGCCTAAAAACCATTGTGCTCTACACAGTGGGAGACACACACACACACACACACACACACACACACACACACACACACACACACACACACACACATACACACACACACACATATACACACACACACTCACACAGCTGCCATGTCTGGGACTAGAACTCCTACCTAACTAGTTTATCACACTACAGCAGTACACAGTTATAGGACACGGCATGGAGATTACTGGGCTACAACTTTCTGAAAGGTGTATTTCACAGTGTATGACATCAGCAGCCTTGCCAAGGTAGGGCATTTGAATTATAGCGAGTGTGACTAGCCTAAAAAGCATTGCTCTCTACACAGAGACACACACACACACACACACACACACACACACACACACACACACACACACACAGTTGCCATGTCTGGGATTAGAATTCCTACCTAACTAGTTTATCACACTACAGCAGTATGCAGTTATGGGATGTGCCATGGAGATTACTGGGCTACAACTTTCCAAAAGGTGTATGAATGACATCAGCAGCCTTGCCAAAGTAGGGCATTTGAATTGTAGTGAGTGTGACTAGCCTAAAAAACATTGCTCTCTACACAGAGATACACACACATGCAGTTGCCATGTTTGGGATTAGAAATCCTACCTAACTAGTTTATCACACTACAGCAGTACGCAGTTTTATGGAGTGCCACAGAGATTACTGGGCTACAATTTTCCAAGAGGTGTATTTTACAGTGTATGACATCAGTAGCATTGCCAAAGTAGGGCATTTGAATTGTAGTAAGCGTGACTAGCCTAAAAAGCATTGCCCTCTACACAGACAGAGAGACACACACACACTTGTCATGTCTGGGATTAGAACTCCTACCTAACTAGTTTATCACACTACAGCAGTACGCAGTTATAGGAGGTGCCACGGAGATTACTGGCCTACACCTTTCACAAGGGTGTATTTCAAAGTGGATGACCTCAGCAAGCTTGTCATAGTAGGGGCATGGGGAGGGCAGTGCATGTGCATGGGCCATAACCCATTCATCTAGAGGTTGACACACCACATGCTGGCTTATATTCCACAGTATGTGTATACAGCTGTGAGATGACTACTTCCTTGTACAATCATGTTGCACAGCTAGCACTTACACCACATAGTCTATAATGCTGACATATACCAGTGGCTAAGGTCTACAGTGAGTGACATCTGAACCTCATGTAGTTGTAGCCATTTGGCTGTGTGCTGGGTGGGACAGACCTCATAATGGATGGTCCCTTGTGACCGTCACTTTCTTCCACACATCTAAGTACGTCTACTTTTGGCTTATTATAGTGTGTTGTCCTTGGATATATGCATGTATTCCGATCCAGTGTATCTGCAAAGGCATGAGTGGTGCATACTGAGGAGTGACTGCACTAACATCCGCAACTTCCAGATATGTCTGTTCCACTGTTGTTTGCAGACATGGCCTTCATTTGTTTAAGTGTGTGAGCATGCCCAGTATGACCTTTCAGTATGTTGTTGACTGACATTGCCTTTATTTATTTAAGTATGTGAGCATGCCCAGTATGCCCTTCTGTATTGAATGTGTGGATCGATTCCATGTAATTTGTACTGCAGTGCAGACCTTTGTGTTGTACACCTACAGGTAGCATACTATTTCTGCAGGGTATCCATTGATCATTTGGAAATATGGGAACAAACTGTGCAGGGGATAGTGTGTACTGCAGGTGATTGTGTCTGTGCTGCTTCAGCTGCATGGTACTGCTGTTAGCAGAGATATTCATACATGTGTACTGTTATACACAGTGATGTTTTCTGTCCTCATTTACTGACAGGTGGAATTCTTGCTCATAGTGATGATTTGGGGGACAAGGGTGACTGCAGCTGGTTCTGGTATTGTGGGCAGACACCTATGTATTCATGGTAAGTTATGCCATTCTGGAGGGGGAGCTGCAGACACTTGGTGCTGGGTTTGTGTATCCGGTTCAGCACCTTGGTACAGTGCTGGCAGAGGATCCCATACTTGTCCACCCATCAACATGACAGTATGGGCTTTCTTGCTGTGGCAATGTCTCATATCTGTACAGATTCACACAGGTTAGCCAGAAGCAGGGGCCATGGGTCAGAACATTTACCCTATTGTGGTGTACGGGCAGGTGTGTAGCCACCCATTTATGTATTTGCAGCCAGGGAAAATGTGTGCACATAGCTTGGCGTAGGACCCTGCACATTCCATGCAGCCAATGCTCCCACACCCCCCTCTGTTATACTAACCTCTTCCATACATTATGCATACATTCTCTGATACTTTCTCTAAGGGTATCACCCCATCACAGGTGTGTGTTAGTGTTGGTCCACAGTTCATGCAGTGGGACATGGTGGATATGTTACTGTGGTTTGTCCACATGGCCTTGCATATGGCTTATGTGGAGTGTGTTATGTTGTTACTTGGGTGTCCATGACATAACATGCATTGGCAGTATGTGTGAGACACAAGCCTTTGGCAGAAGCCTGTACAGTATTAGGTGTTGCTGCAGGCCAGATGTGGCAGGCTGTTGCATTCTGTCAGTCCTACAGTCCCAGACCACCATACAGTATATTCCACTGGGGTGAGAGGGGAGGTGTGATAGTTGTTCATGCCAATACCTTCTATCAGTCTTGATCAGGTGGTGTGGATGCTGGCAGGGTGATACCTACAGCTAGGGACACACCTGCATGAGACACCTGCACTGCATACTGCAGTCTTTTGTTATTGTCATATACAGGTGGGGTCTTACTGTACCCATTCTCCACAGCAGGGATATTACCAAAGAGGTGCCTGTGGGTGGTGTTTGCGTGGCTGGCTGCATGTGTGCTATACACACTACTTGCATCTGACACACAGATATGCATGGGGCATTCCAGTTATGCTGGCATGTGCAGGTACATCAGCTGATTCCCAATACATCATTCCTACCTCCTTTGTGATCTGCAGGTGTTCAGGTAGACATCACCGGTATCCCCTACTACAGGTCCAGTTACTGTGATGCATACCTATATGTACAAATCCAAGGGTGTGTCCATTTCACAGTGACACAATATATACTGTATGTCTGGGGTACTTTCCATTGTGTACTGCTTGTATATCTAGCCCAACAGCCATGCCATGTCAGTCTTTCAGATGCTAACACATATTACCACCATACATTTACAATGGCTTACTGCTAGCATGTGTTATACTGGTGGGGATTGTCTTTGGCACTGCAGTTGTGAGGGCTTGTCCATGTCATCAGCAGTAGCAGGCAATAGCCACCAGGTCTTACCTCAACATGCATACATACTGACCACTCTCACACATTATGGAATACACACCATCCTAACACACACACAGACCTGCATATTGTGCAAATGCTACGACCTATCCTGCTACCTTGGCCACCTCTGGGCATCTGTGCTCCACTCGTATTGTACCTACTCATACATGTTACTACATTTCTACACAGGATTGGGGGGGCACACTTGAGTGTTACTATATTTCTACACTGGATTGGGGGAAGGGGCAGACTTGTCTGTTTCCACATGTCTACATAGGAGTGGGGGGTACACCTGATTGTTACTACATTTCTACATAGGATTGTGGGTTGACACACCTGACTGTTTCTATATTTCTACATTGGATTGGGGGAGCACACTTGACTGTTACTACATTTCTATGCTGGATTGCAGGTAGGGGCACACCTGACTGTTTCTACATGTGTACATGGGAGTGGGGGGACACACCTAACTGTTACTACATTTCTACAGAGGATTGTGGGGGACACACCTGACTGTTTTTACATTTCTACACCACAAGATTGGTGGGGCACACCTGACTGTTGTTACATTTCTACACAGGACTGGGGGGCACACCTGACTGTTTCTACATTTCTACACATGATTGGGGGGCACACCTTACTGTTTCTACATGTCTACATAGGATGGGGGGGGCACACCTGGCACTTACACACATTTGCTATGACTGTACTGGTATGTCATGTACTCCATTTCAATCTGTATTCTAACCTATCATACTGACTAGAGACATATCAGTGTACTACATGTCTTAGCTTTGGTTGCCTACATATTAGTGCCTGACTTCCTACCCTTCAGAACTAACATCCCACTGCCTGACCTGCTGTAGTCTGCCTGTGCAGGCCCGGGAGGGAGGTTACCCATAGGCATCATTCAGAGGCCATAGCACAGGCTCTGTTTGTGTTTATCTACACCTGTCCTGCTGGCTGAGACTGTTGTTGGGTATGTGAACCTCCCTGGCTGACATGTGTGAGTCATATGGACACACATGTTGACCAGCACATTTTCTGCAGTGGGTTTTGTCACTCTGTGTAATACTGGCTACTATGTGACACCAGTACATGCTAAAGATGTCATGGTGCCACTATGGGTGTCTATTATCTGCTGCCATAACATTCAGCCACCAAATTCCCTTGCATGCTCACATCCATACCATAGATACAGGTAACAACACATTCTACTCCATTTGGCAATTGGTAGGTTGATTGACTTACCTTGTGGGTGTGCCAGTATTGAGGATGATGCTGGAGGGCTACCTAAGTTGGATGCACATAGTACACTCCCTATACATGGTTGAGTACAGGTAATGTCATGTTTGGCATCACTTTTACTGTATGTGTGAGTCAGAGAGAGGTATCATTCCCTGGGTCCCTACTGTGTCAGTGGGTGTGCTATGCATTGCCTCTTTGCCAAGGCCAGGGCATACTGGGCACACCACCATCTGCCTACTGGGGCAGGCTCAGGTTGTTCCTCCTCTGAGTCACTCTGTGCCTGTGCAGGCATTGGCATTGGTGGGGGGGGGGGGCTTTTTGGCCCTGCCCTGTGCTGTTCCTGCTGCAGCTGTTTCCACAGGACCATATTGTGTAGCATGGCACATACCATAACAATTTGAGTACATGTAGCTGGTGAGTACTGCAAGGCTCCACCGGATGTGTTCAGGCACCGGAACCGTGACTTGAGCATCCCAAACACATGCTCTATTATAAGTCTGGTCTGTGCTTGTGCCTCTTTATGGCATTCTTGTTCAGGTGTGTGTGCATTTCTGATGGGTGTCATCAGCCATGACTCCAGTGTGTAACCAGCATCCCCCACTAGGTGACCATAAGGGATGTCCCCACTGGCAAATCTCTGGCACAGCTGTGTCAGATGCCAGATGTGGGAAACGTGATAGCTTCCAGGGCAGCCAGCACACACATTCATTATAATGTCTTAGGCATCACACATGACCTGGCAGTTGATGGAGGGGAGGCCCCTGCAGTTGATGTAGGCCTACCCTGATCACCGGGTGGTGCTTGGATGTGTATGTGCGTGCAGTTTATAGCACCCACTACCTCAGGGTATTCTGTTATTTGGTGGAAGAAACTCATATTGCTGGCCAACACCTCACGGATGTTGAGGAAATATACATGCTCACTGGAATGTGCTGACATGGCATCCAAGAACTGGTGGAATACTCTGGATGTTGATGCCTGTGAGATCCCCATGATATCCCCAGTTGAGCTTTGGGAGGTACATGTGGCTAGTATTCCTAGGCCTACACATACCTTGGTATCCACTGGGATGGGTTCCCCTTGGTCAGTTCGGTGTGTCAGGCATGGCCGGCACAGCTCAACAATTTGCTGTAGGAGGTCCATGTCCACCCTATAGCACTCGACTATCTCCAGCTCATGTAGCCCCTGGTAGGTTACCCTGGGTCTGTGTACTCTTCTCCATCTCCTCACTGTGGGTTGATCGGCAGCATTCACATCATCACCACCCTCAGCCTCTTGCACATGTTGAATGATGCCTGTTGCAGCCCCTAACATTTTGTAGTTTTGTTTGTTAAAATGGCCCTGCTTGTATACACCAGTGGTGTAGAGTATGGGAAAAACCAAAGAGGAAGGTGTTGCTATAGTTTATAGTAGTGTTCTGGGCTGGGCTGGTCTGCTGCCTGTGTAATTGGCTGATTCTGATACATTTCACCTGCCAGCTATGCTAGTTCTTTTTGTTTAACTTCCTACTACTGTTTTCCCTTCCCATTGCCTTGGGAGGTACCTGTGGCTAGTATTCCTAGGCCTACACATACCTTGGTATCCACTGGGATGGGTTCCCCTGGGTCAGTTCGGTGTGTCAGGCATGGCCGGCACAGCTCAACAATTTGCTGTAGGAGGTCCATGTCCACCCTATAGCACTCGACTATCTCCAGCTCATGTAGCCCCTGGTAGGTTACCCTGGGTCTGTGTACTCTTCTCCATCTCCTCACTGTGGGTTGATCGGCAGCATTCACATCATCACCACCCTCAGCCTCTTGCACATGTTGAATAATGCCTCTTGCAGCCCCTATCATTTTGTAGTTTTGTTTGTTAAAATGTACCTGCTTGTATACACCAGTGGTGTAGAGTATGGGAAAAACCAGAGAGGAAAGTGTTTCTATAGTTTATAGTAGTGTTCTGGGCTGGGCTGGTCTGCTGCCTGTGTAATTGGCTGATTCTGATACATTTCACCTGCCAGCTATGCTAGTTATTTTTGTTTAACTTCCTACTACTGTTTTCCCTTCCCATTGCCTTCCTGTTTATGCCCAGGGGCGCACTGTGCAAACACAGTGTTCAAATGTGCACAGAGCTGCTATTTCCTGGTTTCCCTTTTTTTTTTTTTCTTTAAAACACGGTGTGCGGCATGCACACCCGCTTAGGCAATATAAAGAGTGCTAGGCAGACTCAGACACATTCCCTTGCCTAGCTGTGCTAAGCTAGGAGCAAACCTGAGCCACAGGGCTCCAATCCACTTACAGTATGCCGGACACACCCCCCTATGATGTCAGCTAACTCCTAGGCTTGCACCAAGCTATTCCTGCTCTTACACTGTTGGGAGATGACTAGCATGCTGGGGAAATCTGGGATTCACTATCATTCCCCTCATTTGTATGGGATTGCCTGCTAATGCATAGTTACATGTTTCACACTGACCCTCCCCATTAGCAACCACTACTCACTGGCCATGTTGTCTTCTGCCTGCAATTGAATTTAATGGCAGAATAGTGATTTTAGTTAGAATGCTTATTTTAGGTTTATTTTCTTATTTTCTCCCCGATCCCATTTGCTTGTTTTCTGGGAGGAACCTGTTTTGATCTGTTCACATTCAGCCAATTCTGTACACTGGTATAGCTGTTTATACAGGCCATTTGTGTATACCTCTGTATAGCAGTCATTGTTAACTGCCCTATGCTTAAACGGCCAAGATCGGCTAAAAAAAAAGTTGATTTTTTTTTTATTTTCTAAACTGTTTTCAATGCCAGTGGCCTTATACTTGGCCATTGGCATGCTTCCTGAATTATATGCACCCTTTATTTGGAGCTGTCACGGCTCCGTTTTGGAATTTGCAGAAATGTACTCGATTATTAACCAAGTACATTTCTGCAGATTACACTAGTCCTCACGGCCTGTTTCCAGCTTCCTGGATTGCAAATTCACCTCATTTGCATGGATTTCTCCTGCAAATTGGGTAATTTGTATACAGGGGCTGAGTCCATGCAGGACTAGTGCAGGAGCACTCGTGCATGCCCCTACAGGCTATTCCTGGATCGCACGGCAGACGTATTGCCTGCTAGAGCTCCTGCACTAATCCTGCATGCCGTGCAAGGCTTGCAGAATCTGAGGGACTGTTATCACCATGTGTGAATCAGACAGATGTTATTTGACATTACAGAGATCCATTTACTCAACCATGCAGGACACTGTTATCACCATGTGCTCAATAGGCAATGTTGATGTAATCAGCTATATCAGATTAATGTATATACAACCATCCCACCAGGCCAGGATCAGACACTGGCCTGCAGCCCAGGCAGATGTCACCTTAAGTTCATAGGAAGTCACTAGGTAGAGAACTGGTGACAGGTATGCTTTATTCTGTCGGATAGTGTCTGGCAATGTCTTCAGGGTCAGTATGAGTGCTACCATCCAGTACTATTTGGGCACAAAGCTGGGCATTCACTTTTAGATTTCTGATATGGCTAAAGAATGCCTCCTGATTATCTCTAGCTAGGGATGCTACTTTAGGTTTGTATGTGGCTTTAGAGGAATTTTCAAGATAGCTAATTTCCTTGTTCAAGTTGTGGAGGGTGTCCTTCCTCTGCTGAGCCAGTTTCCTCTTGTCCTTAGACATTACTTTCTTCCACTTGTTGTATAACCTATGTATGCTTGATGCCCAGCAGGGTGGCTTGTTTTCTGTGAGGAACCTGTTTTGATCTGTTCACATTCAGCCAACTCTCTACACTGGTATAGCTGTTTATACAGGCCATTTGTGTATACCTCTGTATAGCAGTCATTGTTAACAGTGGTAGCAAGGGGTTTGCAAATCTTTATGGCATCAGTTAAAAGCCTAAAAATTGCTTTGAATAAATTTTTCATCTTTTCTGCTCTTGCGGGAGTGTCTGGTATGATTGTGAACGTGAATGAGACTGAACTGTGATCTGACCTGCCCAGGAGACCAACACACAGGGGTTAATGCAGAGAATCACTGTGTTGGTCAGTACTAAGTCTAGGACATTCAAGCCTCTGTGGAGGTGCAGATTATCTGTTACACATCATGTGCATTAACAAAGTCCAGGAGCCTTAAGTTGAGTGTGTTTGTGCACATATATGACTCCAAATCAATGGAAGGATAGTTGAAATCACATATGACCAAGGTGTTTGGATGTCTAGTGAGTGACATAATTAGGTAAGTAGGCAGAGTGGTCTTTGTGGTTCATGGTGGGGGACATGTAGCCATCAATGATATGGAAAGGGATTTTACATACAATTCGTGGACGTCAAGTAGCCCTGCGGAGTCGTATTCTTTGACCAGTCTTGTGGTGTATTTGTCTTTAATGAAGATGTATACAACTCTGCCTTTGGTTCTTTCATGCTTGTTTTGATGTGTGAACATGTGGAAGGCATTGTACCCTGCATGGTACTCTTTGCAGCCTTGAACCATGCCTGTGTGAATGTACAGACAGGGGCATCTTCCAAGGTAAGGAGTTTTTCCAGTGAGTGCAGGTTCTGATTTACACTCCTTGCATTAAGCAGCATAAACTTTAGTTTGTCTGTTGTGGATTCTTTTAAGTTGGGACTTTAGTTGTTCTGACATTGCCTAAAAAGGCCACTATGGGGGAGGCAAGTACCTTTGTATAGTATAGTGAGATACGTCTCCAGTCATTCGCTGCAACATAGACTATAACAGAGTCATAACGGTACTTGGTGTTGAGAGACTTCAGTGCATACGTGATCTGACAGACTATGGGTTCCTGACAGGCAGATGAATGTGACCTTCTCCTTATCCAGCCTGTCGAGGGGGACATGTGTGTGTCTCACTATGGAGTCGCTTATGAGCAAGACATTTGGTTTTGAGTTGTTTTCCCAGAGAGGCTTATTGACTGAGACACTGGTGTGAGTATTATTACGCGTAGTAGATTCTGTTGGGTCTGCAGTGTGTGCAGTAGGTTTGCACTTCAGACATCTGCAATCTACTTAGGTTTCTAGTGAGTACCTCCATGTATGTAGGTTTATGTGTTCTGAGCTTATGTGCAAGAGGTGAATTGTGTGTGCTGGCAACATGTTTGATATCGGTTTGTTGTTATGTGAAAGAATTGATTCCAAACTCATAGTGTAGATGCAGCTCTCACTTCTATTAGTCTGTTTTAGCAGTAACTGGTTGTCAGTAAACATGAAACAATTGTTTTGTTGCCTCAAGATGCACTTTTAAATCAGGCTGCCTGGAGAAATGGTGGGAATTATGTCCATTATGGAAGGTATATACTGCAATAACTAGTGGGGTGTGGACTAGATGGACCAGGGTTTGGTGCAAGACTAACAAAATGTGTCTATTCTATGGAGGGCTAGGGTTACAAAAATGTGTCAATGTTCCACAATACACAATAAGAGCTGCTCGCAAGGCAGCAGTGTATGCTTTGAACAGCTATGGTTAACAGGATGCAAATACACCAAAAGACAATGCTGGAATACAAACAAAAATCCAAGGAATTGAGAAGCCTGGCAGATATGTTTTATGAGAGAGGTTACCCCCAAAAAATGGTAGAAGAAAGTTTAAATTATGTTGAGAAGGAGTGGGGTAAAATATAAGCCATTATTAAGTGTAGAACTAGATAAAAAGGAATCCCCCAAAGAAGAAAATAATTTTGAAAGGGCCATGGTTATACCATATGGAAGAAAGGCTCACCAAGTGAAGAAAATTATAGAAAACAATTGGAACATCTTGAAATGTAATTCCACATTATATTCATTCTTAGGTGCAAAACTTATGTTTGTATATAGGACTGGAATTAACATCAAGAAGTGTTTGGAATCTAATATAGGAGGTCATTATAATAGTAATTTGAATATGAGGGGTACAAGTAAATGTGGGAGATGTTCACACTGTAAACGTAACTGAAGATAAAGAATTAACCTTAGACAATACACTAGGGACTAAAGTGACCTTTGTGAATGGGAATTGCCAAACGACAGGAGTCATCTATTTAGCAAAGTGTATAACCTGTTCTATTTATTATGTAAGAAAGACTGAGAAACGTTTAAGAGACATAATTTATGCACATCAATATCAGATACTAACAAGAAAGTCTAACAGTGCTTTATATAAACACTCCTTGGTTTGTCCTAATTTTGTGAATTGTCATTTTGGAATATTAGAATGGGTTTTGGTAAACCCTAGAGAAGGAGATTACAGATCTACAATAGAAGAAAGGGAATTGAAATGGCAAATCAAGTTATATGCTATGCAAGACCCAGGTCTGAATGAAAATATTTCCCTTAAGCCCATCCTGAATAGAAAATATGTCATTTGATGAAATAATATATAAGAATTTTATTATTAGAAAGTATAGAAAATGTTAATCATATTATTATTGTATGCCTGTAATACCTTCAGTTTACAAAACCACCATTATTTTATTGTTTTAAAAGAAAGTGATTTCATTAAGGTATTACAAATCCAAAACCAGATAAGGAAGAGACCGCAACCACAAGGAATAGAATATTAACGTTTATATCATAAAAGTCACAACGTTTTCGTCAGTGTAAATAACTGACTTCTTCAGATAAAATATCCCATCACAAAACAATCAGTTTATATAACACTCCACATACAAATTACACTAATTGAACCTTCCTAATTGATATTTAAAGTGAAAACATTTTGTAAGCATTTTATAAACCTAAATAAAAAACTGCTGTTTGTTAAAACAAATATCTTATGTGTGAACTGAAATATCATACAACACACAAAACTTGATAAAAATCTTAGTACATTAAAAATATATATAAATTATAAAAATATAAAAATATAAATTGTATATGTATATAAATAAAATGTGTTTACATTTCATATATTCATCACAATTTAGCAGCTTTTAATTTTAACAAAGGCAAAATGGATATATGATCATTCATGCCAGGCAGTCTGTTAGCTTCCAACATCACCTGCCAGAAAGCTTCCCGGTATTCTAACCGGGTCTCCCATGGACCCCCCCTGTGGTCTCTCATCTGTGTTTCCAGTACAAAAAATGTAAATGTGGCCTGTGGGCATGTCAAGGTGTGTCGATATAAGGCATTACTGTAATTCTGTTTCTGTATTTCATAAAGGTGTTCGTAAATCCTCCGTTTTAGATGTCTCTCAGTTTTGCCTATATAAAATCCTTGACAAATCTGACACATGCTAAGATAAATTATTCTCTGACTATTGCAGTTGGAATAATTGGATGCATAAATCCATTTATTTCTACCTGAAATAAAAAGTTTTTCAGTATGTGCTATATATTTACATTGTCCACAGGCTCCACATCTATATGTACCTTTACGTTGGTTGAAATGAATTCTAGTATCCATTTCCTGTTCCAAAACATTCTTAATATTTTTCCCTTTACGGAATACTGTTTTCATAGTTTTCCCTTTGAAACAGGTGAGATCTGTCATGTTACAGAAATGTCCCCACTCTTCCTCAACTATTTTTCTAATAGTGCCTGAATTGGCACTATAATCTGTAACAAATACTGTCTTGTAATCTCCATTTGAGTCACTTGTTCCCCTAGGGACAGAACATAAAGGCAAACTCCCCAGGCCCAAAATAGGCTTGTATTTATTACTTCTCCCCTCATTAACTTCTCCACACACATTCTCAATAAGCTCTAGGGGGTATTCTCTCTCCAAAAATAACCTAGTAAGAATAGAACATTCATGAATATAATCAAGGTCATCTGAGGTCATTCGTGATGCTCGAACAAATTGTCCCTTCACTATCCCCCTCTTTTGATGTCTGGGATGTGAACTTGTGTATCTCAAGTAACTATTGGAGAAGGTATTTTTTCTAAAAATAGTAGATTTAAACTTACCCTCCAGTACTTTAAGGGTTACGTCTAAATAATCCAACTGGTTTTTTGAACTTTGATAAGTAAATTTCAAAAATTCTGTACTGGAATTTAAATATGTAATAAATTCTTGCAGTACTTCAGCTGGACCTGTCCAGAAAATACATATATCATCCAAATATCGTGAATAGAAACTCCAGTACTGGCTGTAGATGCTATTAAATACATACTGATCTTCCCAAACAGATAAAACTATATCCGCATAGGTGGGGGCACAATTGGCCCCCATTGCTACTCCTGAGGTTTGCTGAAAAAACTCTCCTGAGAAGTACAAAAAATTGTTTTGTAGAACTATTTCTGCTAGTTCCAAAACCAAAAAAATGTCATTGTCACTGACCCCTTTGTTTTTCCTAAGGGCCACCTCCAACCAGGCTAGCCCCTGTTGGTGTGGGATCACGGAAAAAAGGTCTACTATGTCTATAGTCAGGAAAATTAGATTAGGGGAATATAAATCAGTTGTAATTTTAGCCAAAAATTCCCAAGAGTCCTTTAAAAGATGGTTCTCTTTCCCCCAAAGATGTTTAAGTTTCTTATCCAGAAACTTAGATATAGGGGAAATCTTAGAACCCTGTGCAGCAACTATAGGTCTAAGTGGGGGGTCTTGTATATTCTTGTGTACTTTGGGTATCCCAAAAATGGAGGGAACCCTGGGCCATAAATTCTCAAGATATGAATAAACCTTGTAATCTATAATGCCTTGATCAAACAAATCTTTAAGGGCCAGGTCTATTTTTTTATATGAAACATTAATTTCATTCATAGAAACTGGCCTATATCTAGATCCATTGTGTAAAATGTCATTCATTTTTCCTTCGTACACAATTCTATCCATAAGTACTAACCCCCCACCCTTGTCGGGTTCCATAACTCTAATATTGGAATTGTGACTAAGTAAATTAAGTAATTCTTCTTCAGCCTCTTTTAAATTAAGAATATGTCCTTTATGTCTTTTGACTTGCCTAATCCTTCTTTCTATTGTACTTTCCAAATTTTTCAACTGTGGATGTACAGGAGGATTGTATATACTAGGCTTGTATGGAACACTAGGATTGAACTCAAAAACAGCTTTACCCATGATGTTTTCTAAATTCAACTTTCGAATAAAGGTTTTTAAGTCAAAAATGGTTTTAGTGATGTCACAATTTCTTTGAGGAACATATTTAAAGCCTTTTGTAAACAAGTCAAAAAATGTATCAGAGATACATAATTCACTGTAATTGTAAATATGAAAACCTTCCTTACTAGAAATCACTTGTTGATCCGTACTGGAGTTATTTTCAACAGATGTATCACAAGTTACCACCTCTGATTCTTGTTCTGCTGGTAACCCCCTCCCCCCCTGTAAGGGTAAGGTACCTGGTGAAAAGAATTAGGCCTGGTGTTGTTGCGCTGATTACGTATTCTTTCTGAACGCCTAGGCAAGTTGTCATTGTCAAGGGAATGTTCTTCCCCTGTCTCCACTCCCCTTTCATTTTCATTGGAATTTCCATCTTCAAAATAAACACCTTGATGGGATGGAATTTTTACCCCCCGCCCCTGATTATATTGTCCCCTTGCAACGGGTGGTGTAGGGTATTGTAACCCCTTTTCATATTCCCCCATATCCCGTTGTAATTTTTTGTGCTTTCTGATAGAAATTTCTTCACATTTCTTATCAACATATAACCTGATATCATAATACTTTTTCTTCTCTGACTCTATACTGAACATTAAATCATTTACAATGAAATTGTTGTGTAATTCAATTTCTTCTTGTAACCTAACTATCTCCTTTTCATTGTTCTTGACAATGGCCTGGACAATTTCTAATCCACAATTATCGAAAGCCCTGATAAGGTCCTGGTGAAACTCACTACCCAGTATAACATTGTTAGGGTATTTATAAGTCCGAAGCCCTTTAGGTACTAAGCGTTTTTTCAAACACTCATTCAGATACATATTGTCTAAATGTAAACTTTTATACCTGTATAGGGCTGTTCTTAAAAGTTCAATAGTCTCGTTGTAAGTACAATGCTTATCTGAAGGAATTCCTTCCTTTTCATGTTGGAACAACGGTTTGGATTGCAACCATTCCCGAAATGTTGACGGTACAACATGGTCCGATTCTCCTCTAATGGCACCTCCTTCCGTACCCGAATGCTGAGAACGTAAAATGTTCGGTGTCCGATGAAATTCAGGGGAAATATCCAAAACGCCAGAACCGGCACCCTGGCCCAAACCATTGCCTTCCGATGTTATAGGTATATCACGAAGAGCTCCAAATTCGTGTTGTTAAAGTGAAGCTCCTTTATTAGACACGAAAGAAAGGAGACCTTGGCTCAAAGGCGTCAATAATTCGATAAGTTGAGTAAGCTGGCCAGCCAACTTCCGAAATTCACCCACTTCGGATCCTAGTGGATGTTCCGAAGACAAAGTGGATTTGGTCTCTCCTGGACGAGCCTCCATAACAAACAAGGAACCACTGAAAAGACTCTACTGGAACAAACAGAACTCACAAATCCAAAACCAGATAAGGAAGAGACCGCAACCACAAGGAATAGAATATTAACGTTTATATCATAAAAGTCACAACGTTTTCGTCAGTGTAAATAACTGACTTCTTCAGATAAAATATCCCATCACAAAACAATCAGTTTATATAACACTCCACATACAAATTACACTAATACACTTCATTAAGGTATTACCTTTAAAAGTTTTTAAGCTATTTCATTAGGTAGTTAATTAATCAACAGCATATTTAAATGTACTGGTGAAATATGTTCAGAGATTTTGATGAAGTCCCACTAGGTGAGGATGAAAGCGTTCAATCTATGGTCTGTTTTAAAAAAAAAAGTTTTATTAAAATTGGGTTTTATTTATGTCATTTGGTCCTTCTGATTTCAGTGCATTTCATAGGTTCATAGGTTCATACTAGGCTATCTGCCCTAGGGCATTTATAAGCCTAGCCAGAGTGTGTTTGGCTTTCGCCATCCATTTTAAATTAATTTTGCTATGCCCTTTTTCGAGGTTAGTATACTGTGCCTCTGTCTAACAGTGACACAGAAGTGATACCCGGGGTAAACCTACTATCTCCCATCCACTCATCAAGATTCCTCTTGAAGAGAGTCAATGAGGGACTCTGCTTAACCTGGACTGGGATTTTATTCCAGAGTGAAGGGAGCCTCTGGGTTATGAATCTGTCCCTCCAGCATGTCCTATTTATTTCAGTGCTGAGGTTCAAGTCTCTCGAGCGCATAGCTTGATGGGATTTGGATTTTCTGAAGTGCAGCATGTCCATTAAATCCGGGTTGGACATGGCTTTATACATCAGGCACAGATCGCCTCTGAGCAGGCGGTATGCCACTGAGTAGAGCTGGAGTTTCTTTAACAGGGCAGCATATGGCATCTGTTTGAGCGCTTTGATCCTCTTGATGAGGTACTTTTGGGGTCTTTCCAGTTGCTGCAGGTGTCTGGTAAGGTACATCCCAAAAGGGGCATTGTACTCAATTATGGGCCGGATGAGGGATGAGTAAAGAGGCACGATGACCTCCCCTGATCTAGATGTGAATCCCTTCATGATTAGGTGGGCTATATAAAATGTTTTTCTAACCACTTTGGCCACGTGGTTGTCAAATGAGAGATTGCTATCAACTTGGGTCCCCAGGTCCCTAATTACTTCTTCTGTACTTAATGGATTACCACCTATGTGGTAATTTGTGGGCACTGTTTTGCCAAAGGGGATGACTATACACTTCTTGGCATTTAGCTTGAGGCCATGGCTCTGGCACCAGTTGTCTGTTTCTATGAGGCCCTTTTGGAGGATGCTTCTGTCGGCTGGAGAGTCGATTATAGCGCCCAGTTTGCAGCCAACTGCGAACCTGGTCAGCCACAGTCCTTCTGTGTTGGCCTGTACCTCCGAGAAATATATACCGAACAGGAGAGGTCCCAGGACTGAGCCTTGTGGGATGCCACTTGTAACTGGTTTGGAGTCTGGCTCCAGCAATTCTAACCATGTGGGTTCTGTCCTTGAGCCAGTTTGCAACCCATCTAGTGACATAGGGGTTTATATTTATGCTGGTGATCTTATCTATAATGCCCGAGTGGGGTATTGTATCAAAGGCTTTTGCGAGGTCCAGGTAGGCTGTGTGGACCACCTTCCCCTCGTCAATGGCCTTGGTAACTGTTTCAAAGAACTCGACCAGGTTTAACAGGCAGGATCTGCCCTTAACAAAGCCGAACTGGGTAGGATCCAGTGTCTGTAAGTCCCCAATATCTTTTTTTATGAGGTCCATGATGATCCTTTCCATAGCTTTGCAGACCAAGCTAGTCAGGCTTATGGGGCGATAGTTTCCAGGATCCGTTGAGGCACCACCTTTGTGGAGAGGGACCACTGTTGCTGTACACCACTCTTTGGGCACATATCCTGTGGTAAGGCTGAGATTGAACAGTAGTTTTATGTTTGGGTTTAGATCTTCTTGGAGTTCATGTAGGACGCAGCCCGGGACACCGTCTGGTCCCATTGATGCTGTGTTTTTTGCTTTAGAGAGGGCGGCTCTTACCTGAGCATATGAGATGTCAGGGGGGCAGCACTCTGCTGGGATAGATATTTTCCCTTTTGGTGGGGAGGGGGGGGAGAAGTTTGCACTGAACATGTCAGCTAGGATGTTGGCAATGTCTGTGGGTTCGGTGTATTTTTTGTCATTTTGAACCAATTCTGAGCATATCTGGGAATTCCCACCTAGGTTCCTAACATAACTAAAGAAAGCCTTGTGATTATCCTTAGTGTCCTGTGCAATTTATCTCTCGAAGCTGGCCTTAGACGATTTTATGAGTGCCCATAGTTTTTTGCTAACACTGATCAGAGATGCCTTCCCTTTTTGGGATTTTGCTCTATTATGTAGTAGCTTCCTTCTTCTATTGTATAGTTTGTTTATGGCTGGCATCCACCAGACAGGACGTCTGCCTTTGGTGGATTGGGTCTTGATTTTATTTGGGATTGCATGATCCATGCATTCCTGAAGGTGTTCATAGAATGCGTTTATAAAGGATTCTGCGGTCTGGGCCATATTTTCCACAGGCCCGGGGGCTTTGAAGGATTCCACCTCGGTTTTGAGGAGTGTGAAATTTGCTTTAGAGAAGTTTTTCACTGTGGTTTTCTGGGCAGGGGGTGGGGTCAGAATGTGAATATCCAGTGAGATTAGTTTATGGTCTGATCTTACCAGTGAGGGATATATTTCTGGTCTGGAGCATAGAGTCCCCATGTTGGTGATGATCAGGTCCAGTATGTTTTCCCCTCTTGTGGGAGTGGTAACAAGTTGTTCCATAGCGTTTGAGTTTATAAAATCTAGGAACCTTTGAGCTAGGGTGTTGGAGCTAGAGTAATGCTCCCAGTCTATGTTTGGATAGTTGAAGTCGCCCAATATAATGGTGTTTGGAGAGACCTTCATATTTTCCAGTGTTCTTAGGAAGGCCGAGTGGGGTTCCGGGTTTGGGAGGGTGGTCTGTAGCAGGCTATAAATTGGAAGGCAGTTTTACCCACTGTTAGTTGCACATGGATAGTCTCTGATGCTTCGTGTGTGCCACCAACCTGGAAGTGTGGGAATCTTTGACGAATATTGATACTCCCCCTCCTTTTCTGGTTCGGTCCAAGTTTTGGGGCCGAAAAGCATGGTATGATGTATAACCTGGCAGTGCTGGGGTGCTCTCGGGAGCCTTGAACCAGGTTTCTGTTACTGCACAGATATCGATGTTCTCCATGCTAAGGAGAGTTTCGAGTGCATGCATCTTGAGGTTTAGACTTCTGGCATTGAGTAGCATTACTCTTAGTTTCTTATCCCTTGTGATACCTATGGAGGTGGGTTTGTCTTTTAAGCCTTGCCTAAAAAAGGCACTATGGGGGTAGCAAGAGCCTTTGCCAATATCCGAAAGCCCAGAGGTGACAGGTGCAAGCCGTCCCTAGAGAAGCATCGTGGCTTGTCGAGCATGTCATCCCAGGCTGACAGGCATTGGATCCCCTTTGAATGACACCAATACTTAAGCCAATTGTTGAAATTGATCATCTTGTCTTCATATTGTGGCATCATTCTTGGTGAGGGTAAGATGCTACTCAAGGTCAGGGTAATACCGGCCTGGGCCACATGCTCAGAGAGCTCCTCTATCTATGTCTCTTTTCATGTAGTCCAGGGAGGTACGTCTCAGGTCATTCACACCAGCATGGACAATGACGGAGTCATATTTGTACTTGCCTTGGAGTGACCTGAGTGCTTGTGTTATGTGGCGGATCCTAGCATCCGACAGGCAGCTCACTGTGACCGTCTCCTTGTTCAGCCTGGTGAGCGGGACGTCAGTGTGTCTGATGATAGAGTCACCTATTAAAAGTGTATCAGGTGTGTTTTTTAGCCTTAAGGGCTGTGACTGTTCAGCACACTGGCTTTGTGAGCTATGTGTTGCACGTGTTTTGTTTTGGGGTAGCGGTTGCTTGGGTGTCTGCTTTGGAGGTCTCTGCTGCTTAGGCAGATTTTTATTTAGAGCCTCCGAGTATGTTTTTGTGTGTTTATGTGTTTGGTTTGCTGTTGTGGTAAGTCTATGTGAGACTGGAATTGTAGTGAGTGTGGTTTCCTTCTCCTCCTGACTGGTTTCGCCAGTACTGAGTTGAGAGAGCTTAGCCTCCAGTTTGGCTATATGGTTGCATCTCTCACATGTGTTGGAATTTGTTGGGAGGAGGAGAGGGTTGTCTGTGTATATGAGGCAGTTGTAACATTGCCTCAAGATTCCCAGATTCACCAGCTGGACTGGAGAGGAGATTGACAACTGACCTTTGGATATGCTAGAATAGTATTGGGAATTCCTTTATAATTGAAAAAAGGGCCAGTGGGGAACAAGGTACTCAAGGGGAGTTTGTGAGGGTGTAGTGCTTTTAATTTTTTAGTGCTGACTTATATAATTGCTTTAGTGAGCAAGTGCCAGGTAACTTAAATGCAATGTGTTACAGGTAACTTAAATGCAAAAATGACAAACAGTAACTTTCTTTCAAGTGAAACAAGGAAATAAGTACAGTAAGCAATGCAGATGTCACTAGGGATCCACAGAAGCGCTGAAAAGCCGCGTTTTAGGTGGAATTAGCGTTTCAGGGAAATAACAAGCAAACAAGCATACAAACAAAGCTAGATTCAGCAGGCCTGGATCTAGTCTATGCTACAGCAAACAAGGTGTACCAATTTCAGTAAGAAGCAGTTAAAATATGCAGGCACTATAAGCCTTTAACCAGAAATTCCCAGCTCAGAAGGGCAGAGTCCAGCCTCTCCTCCCACAAGAGTGCAGACCACGAACCTTCTTAATGTAAAATAACTGGCCTGAAGCCCAAGTGCTTAAACCAGAACTAATACACTTTTAGAATAACAGACACTGAGCCCTCAATCATCAGTTCCCAACTTAGAAGGATGTAAGCTACCTGTCCTGCCACCACAGTGCAGGCCACAAACCTTCCTATTGTAAAACAACTGGTCTGAGTAAAAGTGCTTAATGCAAAAGACTTAGAATGATAGCTACACTTTAATCAAGTTACTACCAAGCAGTAATAAATACAATTGAATACTTTAAAGAATGCCTGGATTAGTGCTCAAGTTATACAAACAAAGTTAGATTCAGCAGGCCTGGATCTAGTCTATGCTACAGCAAACAAGGTGTACCAATTTAGTAAGAAGCAATTCAAATATGCAGGCACTATAAGCCTTTAACCAGAAATTCCCAGCTCAGAAGGGCAGAGTCCAGCCTCTCCTCCCACAAGAGTGCAGACCACGAACCCTCTTAATGTAAAATAACTGGCCTGAAGCCCAAGTGCTTAAACCAGAATTAATACACTTTTAGAATAACAAACACTGAGCCCTCAATCAGCAGTTCCCAACTTAGAAGGATGTAAGCTACCTGTCCTGCCACTACAGTACAGAGCACAAACCTTCTTAATGTAAAACAACTGGTCTGAAGCCCAAGTGCTTAAACTAAAAGGCTTAGAGTGAGTTACACCAAGCAGTAATAAATACAATTGAGTACTTTTAAGATGACGCAAAAGCAAAATAAAGTAGGAAGAAACACAAATACAGTAAAAGCAGATTTTTTTTTTTTGAGTGAGAAAATGAGATGGGCCCAGGAGGAGTATCCAAGTGCAAATTTACAAGAGGGGCGGGCAGTTTCAAAGCCACCAAGATTAACACCAACACAAAAACAGGGAGAGTGGGCAGGAACCTACTGACAAACAGAGTCACATCTTCCAGCTAGATATTCCTCAATGAACACAAACAAATTACTTTAAATCGTGTATTATTTGATAAAAGTGCAGATAAAAGTTACTTAGCTTCACTTAGGCGTTCAAGTTGATAGCATGCAGGTCTTAACCGGCCAAAGCTCACAGTTTAAACAGAAGGTAATTCACTGTACCACTTGTATAAGACAGAAACTGAATACAATGAAGGAACTACCCCCACCTATCACTGGCTATGCAGGTTTTTAACAAGCCTTAACTGAAAATAAGACAGAAACTGAATACAATGAAGGAACTACCCCACCTATCACTGGCTATGCAGGTTTTTAACAAGCCTTAACTGAAAATACCACAGGTACTACTGACAAACAGAGTCACAGCTTCCAGCTAGATATTCCTCAATGCAACACAAACAAATTACTTTAAATCGTGTATTATTTGATAAAAGTGCAGATAAAAGTTACTTAGCTTCACTTAGGCATTCAAGTTGATAGCATGCAGGTCTTAACCGGCCAAAGCTCACAGTTTAAAGATTTTCTGGTTTGGTGGTCACTGTAGTTGCTAATATTGTTTCTTTGGAATACAAATAAAGCTAAACTATTTTAAACAAGTAAAAAAGGGAAAGGCCAACAGTGAGTCTTATTCCAGCAATACCCAAGTCAGATGGGTTCTTGGCTGCAAAGTTTTGCCACAAGGGTGGAGAGGGGCCTTCCTATTGTAAGAGAGCTGGTTTTCATGCTCCAATGCTAACAAACAGTCTAGATTCAGCAAGCCTGAATTGAGCCTATGCCATAAAATGCAGAAGTCTAAGAAAGCCAAATTTCAGAAAATTGCAATCAGAACAAAAGAACAGTTTAAATAAAGCAGCAATAAAGTAGAATACTCCAACAATAGTGCAGACAACAAACCTTCTTAGCGTGAAATAAGGGTCTATATTATATTATCGTATGCTTACAAAAGGGAACAATAATTAATCGACCCCATGTAAGTGAAAGCTTACAATGTCAAAACCCCAGAACAGCGATTTTTTTCAAAAAAAAAAAACAAAACTTTAAAACATTACATAAAGTTGGGGGCTTTGCCCCCCACACCCCCCACATGGGGTTCAGTGCCCCCACCCCCCTACTTAAATATACCAACTCCAAGATCGCACTACAGTGCCGAAAACAGCAAAGTAATGGAAGCGGCCAAGCAAATTAGCTTAAAAGCCACTTCTCTATTTTGCCTTTTCATTCTTTTATGTTCAATCAAGATGCATTCGACAAAATGTGTCTGCGATCATGTAATAGGAACTGTGAAATAAGTGGTCTGGAACACAAGTGGTTAAACCCAAATTAAGACACTTTCAGAATAACAGACACAATATGCCTTCAACCAGCAATTTCCAGCTTAGAATGGTGTAGGCTATCCTCCCCTGCTACAAGAGTCTACACAACAAACCTTCCTAATGTAAAATAACTGGTTTTGGAGGCCAGTTGCTTAAATCATAACAAGGAGACTTAGAACAACAGCCACAAAATGCATTCAGACAGCAATTCCCAGCTCAGAAGGGCAAAGGCTACCCTCTCCTCCCATCAGAGCATAGACTACAAACCTTCTTAATGTAAGACAACTATCCTGAAGCCCAAATACTTAAACCAAAAGTAATAGACTTAGAATAATAGTTACAATGGAATGTGATACCAGATAAATTACAGTGACATGTCTTTTAATCTACCCACAAACATCATGTCATGGTTAGTAGGCCCTGTGTTATCATGATGAGAAAGCCCTGTGATCTGTCCAGCTTCTGCATGTATCTGGTGACGTTCCTGCAAAAGAGATTGTTATACTGTATTACTGTTCTGATGAGCTTGACTACAGTGTTGTCGTACAATCCTGAGATCTGAATGTGATGGATTGTCTTACGATGTGTACTGGAAAACATTAAAGAGAAGAGTTATAAAGTAATGACACACTTTGCAGTTCCTGACTTCATAACTGTTACAAAAGAATACACTAGAAAGTACTGTTATAATGATGCTATTGACTGTATCATTTGGCAAGACAAATATAACTGACAGGTACAATTATCAGTTCAACAACACAAATGCAGATATACTTGGCACTAATGTAACTATGCACCCTGTGCATCAGGAACAAAGCTTTTGTATCCCTTAATCCAAAAGAAAGAAAACAGGGATATGGCACAGTTGTCATCATTTGCATAGGGTGCTCGGGGGCAGGAGGTCTAGGCTGACGCAAAAGATTGGTGAGTGTGTGCGAGAGAGAAAGAGAAGCAGGCAGGCTGTGTGTGTGTGTGTGTGTGTGTGTGTGTGTGTGTGCGCGTGTGTGTGTGCGCGTGTTTGTAAGGGTCCTTCATGTGAAAGTGGTATGTGAGAGAATGCATGAACACAGCCAAGCTCAGTTCTTGCTCTACATCTTGGCATGTTGGACAGGTGTGAGCCATGCATGGTAGAGGTAGCAGTTCATTGTTCTCGCCCCTGACCACAGGAACTGCTGGCACCTCCACTCCAAAGGTCAGGAGTTGTGCTGTTACCTGACCATGTCTGCTGGACATGCTCCCTTCAGGAGCACATCCAGTATCACAACCCCATGGCCTGCCACATCTGGACAACACACTCTCTGATGGACCAAAGGATGTACTGCCACTATGGGAGCAGGATCAGGAACGGCCACTTTGGCTCAAAGCAGATGTTGTGGCTGCTGACCTATGCCCATGAAGGCACCATTACCCTCCCAGCAGACATTCCATCATAGGCACGCCTTTTTCCATGACAGACACCCCTCGGTTCATCACAGATACCAATCCAGGGGAATCAGTGACATGGTGGAGGCAGTCATGCATGTCAGATTGTGCCACATCCACAATCCTGAGCATTTGCCTTACTGAACATGTCTGTGCCTCCATGATGACCCTAAACATACATCGAGTGACATGGGAAGAGACACCTGCAGCAGGTGGAGGAAGGACAGCAGGCCACCTCTAGGCACCCCTATCAACCCTCCCACATGGCACCTCACCAACACTTTGGCTACAGCCAGATTCAACAGGCACTAAAGCCCTCCAGCTGTCCAGTATCTGTGGGCTCAGTGGACTGGGTAAGCATAGGTCTACTGGCTGTGTCTGGTAAAAAAGAAGGTGGTGGCTGGATGTCAACCTCTGTGTCAGATTCAACTTGTGCACTCCCCCAACTGTGCCTTGCTTTTGCTACCATCATCATCTTTGTCTGATGAGACACTGACATCAGGTGGCACAGGCACACTCCTACTATCAAGATCAGCTGTGATTAAAAGGGAGAAACACAGGCATATATTAATACCTGCACTACTAAGGTGTAATATATGCTAAGCAACTAACAGTACTAACACTATTACAGACAGTACACCAATACACACAACAGACCTAAAATGACACATTAGATTTCTAGAACTTCATCTGCGGTATTGAAATAACATGATTTGGCTTAACACCTGCAGGAGGCCTACATTGCTGGATTCCTGATGGCTCCCAAAATAAGTTAAACAAGAGGTAAGGCCAACATTATCACATTTAACAGTAAGACAGGTGGTACTACATGTACTCCTCTCAGTGTGATGTGTTACTTTAACAAGAATATGGCTGACAATTCCAAACTGAGCTTATCACTGTACTAATATTCAACCTCCCCTCAAAAAAAAAGAAGTTACACTGAAGCAACTTTCATTTCAATTGTTTTAGTATACAACAGTATTGAACTAGTCATAGAACAAAGCCTACCTGGAAGCTCTTCCTGCGAATGAGAAGCAGTTGCACCCACATCAGTGACATATTGTGGGCACACAATTGCACAATTATACTTTAAAGAAAAGAAATGGGGAGGACAGGAAAGAGGTGAAATGGGGAGCAAGCAGGGGAATGCACAAAGTGAAAACAAGGCAGGAATGTGCAGGAAGAATGTAGGAAAGAACCATAGCTATCCATTTCTTTCAGAATAAAACATATAAATGTTGTTGAATTTGGACTGTCACCCCCAGAGAGGGGTGACCACAACACAATATGTTGTATAGAGAACTGTATAGAGATTTTGAAAGAATCATGTGTGCCATGAACATGTGTGCGAAATTGAGAGCTATGTGTGGGACAATTTTTTTTTTTTTTGTGGGACAGGTGCCCTCTTTTTTTGAGAGAAAGATGAATGTTGGGGAACGGCTGTAAGAATATCTGGGTCAGGTAAGTTGGGCAGGTGAGGAAGCAATTGCTGACATACAAGACAAACAAGACAAGAGACAGGGAAGGTGAAGGACACATAAGGCGGGTGAACACCATGGATAGGGAGTGAGATGGAAAATCTCAGTCCCATGCACATCGAGGTGGTTGACAGTGAGAATCTAGTCCTCGTGCAGTGAACTGTCATCACTGCCAGCTCACTCCACCACTGGCAGCACTGCCCATCATCTGTGCCTCCTATGGGTGCTCTGCACTAAGAAGAGCAGGTGCTCCACCCAGTGTAGACATGCACCAATAGTGCTGCACACAATCCTGTGCATTATCCCTGGCAGTTTGTCATGGGTGATAAACTAACCCCCTCTATCCCTGTTCCCAGAGGGAGCCACCTCCCTATCCTTTGGGGTAGAACTACATGAGAGGGTCGGGTAGTGCAGGGGTGGCAGAGTGAGTGCTACCAAGTACTGCATCGGATGTGCTGGGCAGGAGTGCTGTAGCCAGTGGAGTGGGGGCAGGTGGATTATGTAGGACAGTCCTACCCCACTGTGCTGTGGGAAAAATAAAAAATAAAAAAGTAAACACAAAATAAAAAGAAAATAATAACCCCCCAAAAGAAAATAATAAACACAAAAAAGAGAGAAAATGGTTGGGGTAAGAGAAAAAAAAGGAAGAACATTAGCAACTTCATAGGTGATATAAAAAGCATTGATACAATTATTTGACTCTATTCTGTAACCTTTACTTTTAACACTCCTAACTGCTAGCAAGTTTCTTCCTTACTTTTAAGACTACCCAGTTTATAACAGTGGCTCACTATAGTACAGATTGTAGCCACCAATCCTTGATGTGTGCATATATTGCACATATGTGTGTTCCAATTGTACTGATTGCAGATTACAGAAGGTTATTTTTTCCACTGGTATAGAGATATGAAGTTGCATTCCAATAATGATAAAACCTAAACAATATTGTATATTTGGGAAGTGTGGTTTTTGAATCCACAACTGATAACTGCTTTAAAATCATATACTTGTCTTTTGTTCTACAGACAACTGTGTGTATACTTTCCTTTTACAGTTTACAGATGCATCCCCACTGTTATTTGAGAATATGGCACCATTGCTTTGTGCTACAGACTAAAGCATGCATAGTTCAGACCTCCCAACCATTCCGAATTACTCGTTTTTTACCGAGTTTTGGGGTCCAAATGAAGGGGTGCCACGATTCCCGAGTGGCACCCCTTCATTTCCGATTTATTTTTCTTTACATTTTTAAAATTTTCGCACTGTCGGAGCTGACGTCATCACGTGCGCAAAGACGTCAGCTCCGCCAGGCTACCAGCCAGTCGGAATTGAGCTCAAGGAGCTCACATCATCATTTCCAGCTGGCTGAAACGGCGGGAATTCGAGCCGCGATTAATGGCGGCGGCCGGGCAGCAAGTCAGCAACACTAGGAGGAGGAAAGCTGAGGAGTTTGCCTGAAACAGCTGGAATTATGGCGGCAGCCGGGCAGCAACACTAGGAGGAAGGATTAATTGCGCAAAATTAATGAACAGAAGAAGGGCTTGTAGTTTGTCCGTCAAGCCGAACAAACTACTCAGGCAGGTAAGGACAAAAGAGTGTGTATGTGTGTGTGTGTGTGTGTGTGTGTGTGTGTGTGTGTGTGTGTGTGTGTGTGTGTGTGTGTGTGTGTGTGTGTGTAAAACTCCTCAGATGCGTAACCTTGGAGAAAAAGAATAGGTTTTGTGTGTAGCACTGTTCAGAGGTTTTTTGGTCCTAGAAAAACTTACCAGAAGAATTGCAGACAATGTGCTGTGTCTTGCCTCCACTGAGCCTTGTGGTGTAAGGAGTTGTGTCCTGTATGTAAACTTGGAAATTGAGAGCATGTGCAAAAAACTTGATAAATTATGATTCTAATGTAGTTCCTACTTTTGAATTAAGGCTCATTTTCAAGCGGGATGAGGATGCTTCCCCCAGTCTCAGGAAATTCTTATTCATTCAGACATGTTTCACTCACACCTACTTTCAGGCATGCACTCTGATTAAGTCCAGGTTTTCTACTTGTTAAAAAAAAAAAGAAGTATTCTTCTCTGGCTTCAACGGCTATTGAAGAGTGCTGAGATATTTTTACACCTTAGAAGTGTTGAACGGCAGCTTTAATAAGTAGTTAAAATAACAGTATTTTTAGGTGTAAGTTGTACTTTATAGTGATGGAATGTTTTGTGCTTAAGTGCTGCTTTACTTTCAAGTTAAATTTAATTTTAATGTGGCGGCATTCCAACTTATGCCTTTATCCTTGACAGCTGTCATTTGTAAATCTTGTTTTGTTAATGTGCAATGCTGGATTTGGGGCACATCTTGGAAGTGATTGCAGATTGAAAAAAAATATGTAGAACTTACTGTCGTGGTGTTAAAGTCTGCGATAGTCTTTATCACATTGTAGTTGTGGTAGCGCTGCGATTGTAGTTTATGCCAAAATAGTAATACTATTAAAATCTCACCCAACAGCAAAACTAATTGTATAAGAACGTGGAAGTGCATTTGTAACACAGCACTTAATCATCTGCTGGTGCCATCTTTGTTTGAAATGTTGTGTCTCACTGTTCATATGGCTGTGCTGTGATTTATTTGGAATGATGCAGTTTCAGATCCTACCATGCTGCTATGCTACAAGATGTACTTGTTTGTGTTTTAATTGGTGGTGCACGTGGACTTCTAATTAAATGAAAAAACAGTTTAATAAGCTATATTGTGGAGATAAAGTTCTCTTTACTCAAAGTCCCTGTGTGTGAAGTGGTGGACGTGTGGATAGGGCCATATGAGGAGAAAGCCCTGGTTATACAGGGTGGATGTCTGTGATGATGTTGCCCCACTCCCAACACTATGATCACTGTTTGATATTCTGTGATTATATGTAAGCTTGGCGCAGTATTAGCCCATCTGTGCATATTGCATCTTTGTGTGCCTAGGGTCTGGGTGGCCTATATTTATAGAAATGTTTGTAATAAGGACACATCACATATAGTTTGTGTTAATAGCAAGGGAATGCATTGCTATTTACAGAAATGTTTGTAATAAGGACACATTTACATATAGTTTGTGTTAATAGCAAGGGAATGCATTGCTCTTTACAGAAATGTCTGTAATAAGGACACATTACATATAGTTTGTGTTAATAGCAAGGGGATGCGTTTATATCAACCCTTTGCACTAAATGAGCAGTCCACTTATTTGGTACCATGTAGTTCAGGGGATGGTGTCATAATAGCCAAAATGTTTTTGAGTTGTGATAAATGCCGACTTGAAATGTGATGAACTTCACCTCTTGAGTGAGTGAAGCTGAGTAACTGTGATACTTGTGCAACTTGTTAGTGACCTGTACAACTAATGGTTATAGTGTTCCAACTACACCTGAGCTAATGCACGCTTGGTTGACATGAGTGGCATTGATCATTGTGATATTTAGGTGGAAAGAACACTAAATTCCAGAACCCCCCCCCATTCATTTTGTCCATGTGCCTTGTTTGGGCCTTCTACCAGCTGCACTTTTCAATATTTTGTTTAGAAAACCATATTGCACTAACTTTTTTTTCAATCCAACCATGTTTCAGTTTTTGTACATGAGGACTATGTGACATTGTGCTACAGTATTTTCAATACTGAGTACTGATGCAGTGATTTTTAAAACTGTGTGCTAACTTTGTTTTCTGTTAAAATTCATTCTGTTAAGCCTGTTTTTACTTTGCTTGTTTGCTGAAACCTGAAACACGGTAGTTTGGCAGTAATTCTGAAGCTAATGCTATGGGCAGTCAATTCGCTTAAACTGAAACAGGTCCGGTTGCATGCTGAGAATTGAAGGTATGTGTGAGTGAGAGAAACTGGCAGAGAGTCTCTACAGCTGTTTTACTTTGCCTGCAAATGCATTCTCTGTTCAGCTAATGGCAGTCCTTCTCTAAAGCTGAAATGGCAGTCAGTCTAATTTCATTGTGAGACAGTATTGCTTTGTTTAGCAGATGTCTATTACTGTTTCTGTATTGTGCTATAAAATGTAAATATAAACTCCAAATAATCATTGTAGAAGCAAAGCAGTATGCACATTAGGGTTTATGGTAACTGGGGTGAAATAGCCTGGTAATGGGACATTGGAATGACTGCAGGGGGACTCTGGTGCCATATTTTGGTTGTCTATTCTTCAGTTTGCATTTAAAAGCTGGTATCCCACAATTCCATCGGAGTGGGCGGGTTTCTGTAATTATGTATGCAAATTTTATGCTAATTAGTGTACAGATTTGTACCTATTTTTCATGGGCCTTGTCCAGATTTTTGATGTTTCCAGGTTGAGAGGTATGGCATAGTTTTGTTTATATTTGGGATATACATGCTCAGTTTGATACAAATATATTAAATTCCAACTAAGCAGTCCTTAACTTTTAATGCTACAAAATTTCTATACAAATTATTATTATTATTATTATCAAAATATTATTTAGAATGTATTGTTCTGATGCATACATACCACATGCTTCTTGCATCCGTACTAGACACATGTCATGTGATCAAACATTCAATTCTCTCTCCTAAGCAGCTGTGAAAAAAACAAAACAGAACACCATTATGAATACCAGTCGTGACTGCATTCAGCTTTTAACTCTTAAATTACTAACTAAAATTGATAGTTACACATCTGTGATGTGGCCCCCACCTGACATTCCCAGATCCAAAGGTCAAGGGTATCCTGCTTCCTCGTCCAGAGGTCATCAAAATGTCTGCATTGCTCACCTGAGTGGGGTATACCTGTTGCACTGGTTAAACACCTGGCAACACAATTCTGGGCTTCATATTTATATTCTGAGCCTGAATAGTCCTGCTGCAGCAACCTGGGCCCACGCTCCATAACTAGGAGTATAACAAAAGTCTTGGAGTCCTGGACACCCCCAATGTTGCACCCAAAAGTGCACACCCACTCCAGCAATCCAGACATGCATGCCATAGTTGAAGCTCAATGTCTAATGAGCATTTCCCACCAATTGCAGTTTATATGGTGCTGTTTCCCACCTATTAAATGTCTCACACTTCCTGAGAGTGCGCACATTTTGGATTTGCAACATTTGTAAACATTGCACACTGCTTACCACCATGCAAACACAGTAGGAGAGGGTGCATAATGCTGGGCACCATGTTTGCATGATAGTAAGTGATACACAACAGTGGCAAACAATGCAGTGTCTAGCTTATTAGGTACACTGGCACTTGCGTAAATTGTCTAGTCAAATTTACCATATATACGGTTCTCCTACACTTGCAGCTATTACAACAAGAAGGTTGAAAAAACAGTTGTGTATCTTGCACTTTATTGCTATAATCTGCAATCACACAAAAGTAAAACAAAACGTGCACGCCCCGTACTAGAACTCCTTACCATCTGCACTCCACCCCTACACTTAACACCTGCTGCCACAAGATTAGTGAGATAACATCTGCTATCTTAGTAGTTATTATAAGGTTTTCTCTGTTAATCTTAACACAACGCTGCTTACCGTGTTTGTATGATGCACAATATTACTAATTGAATGCATCCGGTTCATATGTGTGGCTGTCTGGGTCCTGTCTACAATCTGGGTGGTCCAGTCCTCCAGTTTGTGTACTGCTGCATTTTGTGCAAACCAGCCAAGCATAGCTAAACATGTTTATGCCAAGCTGCACATCACACAAACACTGGCGATAAAAAAATCGATAAATAAAAAAGGATAAAAAAAATAATTAAAACACAAAAGACAGACTGCCAACATTATTTCAGAATGTCCAGATATTTGCATCATATATTTGGCCTATTCCTTGTAAAATGGGTGGTTTATTGTAAAATCACTGAAAATTGCAGTCAATATATAATGATATATATATTTCGGCTCCATATTTCATATCTTTCAGAAAATGCATGCTTGCCCTTTGTCCTTCCCATTAGTTTAGTGTTTGAGTGGAATGATCCACATTTAGTATACAAGTTTCATGGCCAGTAACACTGGGATGATCCACAAAACCTAGCCTGCACATGCCACACATAATTAATATTCATGATGTGAGGCTGCATGATGCTGTGTGATGTGCAGTATCACGTACATAAATACACTGTGTGTAGACTCTGCGCAGAATGTACATGGAGTTTATTGAATCCCGGGGATGGTCTAAACATTGATAATGACTGTTCAGCTACTTGTCTGCCTTAAGTGATGTCAGCTAGTTTTACCTTAGTAAGCTATTTGCCCATTGCTCCTTCAGCTGTATTTTTTAGACATGGCATTGTCTATATCTAATTTAACAATAATTTTCTGTTGAACAGCTTTTACTAAATTGTTATAGAATTAGCTATACAGGTACACTAATTTCCATTTTTATATCAAGACATACCATTACATAATTTTGATTGTGTTTATTATACTGTTGTGTCACTGATTCCTGGATACAAAGAGTCCAGGTAGTGAGACACACAGTAAGTAGCCCAATAAAAGAAACAAATAAATATAAAAATATAGCAGCCACGTCTTACGAATGCATAGCACTTACTGCATTTACTGGAAGGCAGTTTAGTCATACATATTTAAGATAACTTCAACGTTTTTATCCTGAAATGGAATAAATGGTTGTTCTCAACTCTTAAAAACTAAGCTTTGGGAATTTCATTCCAGGACATAATGAGAATGGATTGGTGAAATGTTTGCTTCTTATGTCTCCAAAGTATGGGTCACCTGATTAGACTGATACAGAAGCAGGTATCTGACAGAAATCATTCAATAAGACAAATGACAAGGAAGTGTGAGGACATATAAACAGTCCTCCTTAGAAACTAAATGTAGAACTAAAGGCATACTGCATCAGAGATAAACCACTCCCTCGCGGAGCCACGTCATTATACTGCTCTCCACAAAAGATTGGCATACAGCTGGCCCCAACACTGTGCAGTCATGTCGCATTACAGTTAAGAAGTACAGGTACTCATTTTCATCCTGCTATGTAATAATATCTTACAGAGTACAACAAGGTACAAGCCGCTTGCATATTATTACTGGATACTTTCAGAATGATGTATTTTTTATGAAGTTTAAAGATGTTCTAATCATCTCAGTGACATAGAGTCATAAAAGTCTGACTACAGCTGATATGGCTTGGGATAGAATGATGACCTGGGTACTGAAAGGACCTACAGGGGGAGATTGTAGTGAACTAATACTGTCCACTCAGCCAGGTCATTGTGAAGGAGAGGAATCAAGCCACTGCAATACTGGATACAAACAGAGAAAGACATCTTGTGTGATGGCAGGACAGGCTACAAGGTGGATGTGGATGCATGAAGCATGGAGGTCACTGGACTCTTGAAACTGAGTATGCATCATAGTCCAGTACTGTATGTCTTTACTTCTGAGGGGCATATGACAAATCTAGAAAACATGGAATAAAGATCCCAAATAGAAAAATCATTTTCCCTCATCAGTGAATGGGGTGCTATGTAGCTCTCTGACCTGAATACAAGTAAGAGACATCTTTAAGCTTAGATGGTCCTAGGCCAAGGTGTTGCGGGAAGCCAGAACCTCAGGCTGCTGAGATGAGGTGCATAAGGTGTGTGAGGGCAGTAAGAATGGTGTGGGATGAAAGACAAAACTGTTCTCATGGTTCCCTAGATGACAATTCCTACAGTGAACTCTAACCCAAAGGAGGACAAATTGGCTTAAGGCCAGTTTGGACCACTTAATTATGGCAGACACAAGGACAGCAAAGCATCTATAAAAATCTACTGTGCTATTTCTAAGCAGTGTACCATAGGGGAGCTGGTCTTTGGAGTGCAGCATGTGAAATGTATTTGAATGACAATGGTTTGGTCAGAATTTCATTTGTTCTTGAGGCACATTGATCTCACAGTTGATTTTATTAAGTTCAAGGTGCAGGCCAAAGCTCTCTGTGTTGGGATGTGGACACCTGTTCCCCAAAGATCACATATTTTGGAAAACCAGATCAATCATTTTTTTGTGAACAAGGCAGTTTTTTAAGATTTTTGATTTCTTGACATGGAAATGATACAATAAAATACTTCTTACTGCAGATTGCACAAACATTTATGAATGTTGGCTAGTTCACTGTCAAAGCTTTTTCTTCACTTCAGTTGATGGTGAAGTAATCTATGGAGCTGTCTATGTCACAGCATGTTGCTAGAATCAATAAAGGCCAGAATGTTAACTGGAGGTTCATAGAATTAAATAATTGCAGGACATATACTTCTAATTTTAGATTAATAGAAAGTTGGTATTCTGTCCAGAACTGCTTAATCTCCCTGTTCTGATATAATTTTTTATAGGTGTCACTGGCATAGCAGTAGCACATGCAGTGTTTCTGACATTATTGTCACTTCATTAGCTAATGTTCTCTGCAATGCTCCTGATACTGTACAGTACTCCAAAAATGACACCAGTCTGTGTCCAAAGAGACTACCTGAGGCAATGTGCTATGTGATGCCCGTGACCTGGCCCAGCAATTAAGGAGCCTCAATCCTCACCATTAACACCAGAGAGGGTGTCTCATATATGAAGAAAGGATAACAAATACACACATTAAAGTGCAATTTCCCTTAAGAGCACACAGAGATCACAGTCAGTCCAGGGCTGGTCACTCCCTTGCTCTCCAGGTCCCCCAATAAGACTCCCCACTGACACAGTTATAAGGTCCAGATCTCAGCCTAGTGGGCAAGCTAAAACCTCTAGCACCCTCTCTGTCCAACCAGTGATTCGTGTCCCTGCCCGAGTAGCTGACACACACACACACACACACACACACACACACACACACACACACACTTTGAGATAAGAGTTTATACAACCACACAGACACTTCTGGGGAAGGCTGGCACAGTTTCTACAGCTGTGCCCCTTTCGCCCAGACTATATGGTAGTTCCACTTGCAACCACCCACTAATACTTATCAGCTACTCAAAGGCCCTTAAAAGGGTGTCCAATTATTACTGTGCAATATTATTATCCAATTGGTAGTATAGCCCATGGCTAAAGCTATTGGAGTGGCTTTGTACAATTTTACCATAGGCATACAAGTACTCTTAAGAGCTTAAATTATCTCTACACAAAACAGCCACAGCTGAAAGGTTTTAAAATATTTAATAATAAATAAAACCACAAGACAATACTTTCTACTACACAGTGCTAGTCAGGAGTTCAGAGATCACACAGAAATACTTAAAATAACACAGTAGTACAGTTCTGACATCACAGAAAAACATTTTGTCTAATCTTTCTAGTTTTTAGCTATTTTTAAAAGAAAACACAAGTCTAAGATAGCTTACATATGAGCAAGACAGTGCTGTGAGTTGGATGATAAAGACAAAAATGCTTAATGCCTTCTGATTCTCTCTGTTTAAATTGCTATTGCAGTCCTCATTCCCATTACATCATTTTTTTACACTTTCCTGATGTTCCCAGGCTGACAGAAACTGCATTTACTTTCTTTTACACCTAGGCAGAAACCAGAGCAATAAATGGCATTCCACATGTAAATTCTGGTCATTAACTTTAGCCTTAAAACAATAGGCAGGAAGCCTTCATCTAGCCCGGACGGAGCCGAATTGTAAACATCAAAGACAGCCATGAAATAATTTTAATTTCAAAGGACAGACAAGAAATGCTTGACTTAGGTTTCTTTACAGCAGAGGGCAATGTTGCTACATTGTTTTAAGTTCAACCTTTCACAGCATATTCTTTCATTTAAGAAAATAAGCCTGTATTTCAACATTCATATTTACAAAGGACAGAATTATGTACCAAATTCTATTTGACTAGGCTGGCAGCCTTCACCCATCTCTACCAGTCTTCACATGACAACTAGGATTATTATTTTCCTTTGTATGTAGCATATATGTATTTAGAATATGGTCTGTAAAGCAAACTATTAGCAGATTATATAGTGTAGTTATTTTTTTAGATGGTCAGGCTGCTGCAAGTTTGGCTTCAGCCAAGGAAGTAAGATTGGTAGGAGCACAAAATATCTCCAATAAAACTTTAAGAGACTGTACTGATTGTGGCCAAAAAGTGAGCTCTTCTATCCTTAAGACCAGCCCTGACCTATCCTTAAGACCAGCCCTGACTATATGTTTATTTACGTATTGTGGGATGGATATGCTGGACACAGCTGGTGTGTTACATGGAGCACCTTCATTGGCTGAGCATTAGGTATATTCACTGGCATGGCTGGACATGTGTAACATTCAGTGGAGGGTTACAATGCAGCAGTATAAGCATATTCTGTATATAGCAGATGATGATATTTTGTGACATGCTGATGTTGAAGTTAACAAGTTACTATCCTTTGAGCCCACATGATGTGATGAATAGGCATCAGCTACAGAAAGTGTTCCAGCTGTACATAATAATGTATCTAGGGAATGTGTCAGTGCTAATTTATGTGAAGTGCATTTACAGATACATATTCCTGTGATGCCAGTGATACATTATCTCAAGAGATCATGGTGCCCAGGCTGAAAACAGCTATCTTTCACAGTGTGTCATTCATTGTAACCATAATTTATGATTATTCTCAGATGTGGCATTGTGAATTTTTGCATAATATGCAGGAGGTGACATGTGTCACTGTATCTGCAACATGCAGGTTAACACTTTTGGCACCTTGGTCTCTTGATATAGCATAGACACACACATAAACACACATTACCCAGAGCAATCATAGCATTTGCATGTGAGATAACCACTGCATTGTCTTAGGGAAAGTAGCTCAGTTAGACTGAGATACAGCTTGCATTCTTGTTGTATCTAGTCCATTCTATCTCTTGTTGAGCCAGTCACATCATGATGTGGTAGCATCTTAAGATCTCTCTTTGGATTCTACACATCTACCATTCTCAAATAATATGAGGACCAGTATGGCCATTTCTGTGAATCAGCATAAATCTACATGGTGGGTTGGAACACATTCAGGATCTATCACCACAACCATGACGTGGATAACTCCATGGAAACAGTGTGAATGTGCCTGTTATGCTAACCCTTCCCATCTACTGCAGCTACTTGGTACTTCTCAAACCTCCTTCCTATCTGTACTCTGCTGCTTGTGTAGGTCATGACATTTATGCCAAAAATAACATATACTGTGTGGTTTGAAAGTTGGTGAGATGTGATTTTACAGATCAACAGGACATACCCTGGACTTTTTGACATGCATCTGTAGTAGCTTACTTTATTTTATTTCATTTTATTTTATGTCATTACATTATATTTGTATGCTGTACCTACTAGCAGCATTGATTGTTTAACTTAATTTATGCTGCAAAGTTAAAGGTCATTTATTATGTTTAATTGGTGCATATTAAGTAATTAAGTTAATACGAGAGAGAAGGGGGACGTGTATTTAAGTGAATTTGAGTTGCTGTTTGTTGTCTGAAAAATTCTAGTTACTAAACTAGATGAAAAGCGTTTAACTTTACTTGTGATTTGCTACCAGTTTTTTACTCAAGTTATTTTTATTAAAGAGCAGAAGAGCTGAAGACTTTGGGGTGCTGCTTGTTCCTGCTTTGGTTTGTCTTTTCTACAGTTTGTGCTGCTGTTTGTGTTTCTTCAGCAGTATATATATATATATATATATATATATATATATATATATATATATATATGTGTGTGTATTGTTGTTGTTATGAATCACTGGAGTGTTAATTGTGCATGGGCACTTCAGGCCCACCTACGTCCTTCCTTGTTCCCCTCTATAAAATATGAATGAGTGACATGTCATGGTACAGATTTTACAACCTAACATTGCCATGTCACTTGTATCAGAGCCCACCTTCTTTTTCAGAATCCTAATGTTCCTTTGTAGATACTTCTTCTTTATTTTATTTATGAAAATGTTTGGGTGCCTGTGATTGCAGTGGTAGGACTCAAGCTACCATACTTTGCTATTATCATAATATACAGCATAGCACATATGGGGACTATTCTTGCAATATTCTTAGGTTTATACTGTGAAGCACCTCAACCAGTGTTTAGGCACTTACAGCTTGATCTATCTGGATAGGTGTCATGAACCATGTCTAAAGAGATAAGCCACCATAATTTAATATAGCAATTAAGCTTCCTTTAGGCAATGCCATGTCATTGCTTCAGTTAAATCATTATTACTTTATATATACTTTTTGGCCAACTATGGACTTACACCTTAGGTTATTATGAGGGACATGCTTATCCTAGGATCACAGGTATATAGTAGGCTAAAGACCACCAGTGCCTTTAAAAGCCTAGCCATGCAACCCAATCCAACTGTGTCCCTATGAACTATGGGAGTTTATTAGGAGGAGGTATGTAGTTTCTAAAGGTTATGGGGGCTATGTTAGTTTGGGCATAGTTACTGTGTGCCTCTGTCTGTCAGAGCCAGAACCAAGGTAACTTTCCAAATTTCCATCCATTGGTAAAGGTTGCACTTAAATAGGGTTAAGGATGGACTCTTCTTCACCTGGGTGGGGATCTAGTTCCAGAGTATGGGGATCCTCTGAGACACATATTTGTCTCACCAAAATGAACTATTTATGTCACAAGCAAAATGTAAATCTTTGAATCTACTAGTTCTGATTCTGTTCATTTTGCAGATGCACAAAAAGTCCAACAGAGCTGGATCCAAGGATGCCTTGTATGTTAGGCATGTGTCACCTCTCAGTAACTAGTAGAAATCAGACTATAAAGATAGGGCTTTAAGGTGATCCATATAGAACAATTTGTTTATACCCTGGATTCTCCTGATAGGGAACCTTTGTGGGCATTTTACCTGTTTCATATGTCTGGTTAGGTACATGGCAATGGGGGCATTATACTCAAAGATAAGTCTGATAAGGACTGAATAAAGTGGGACTAGGACATCCTTAGACCTGGATTCCATACCTTTACTTATAAGTTAGTTGCATAGAATTATTTCCCACTACCTTGGTCACATATTGGTCAAAGGTCAGACTACTATCTAAATATTATCTCAAATCCCTGATCACCCGGTCAACTTTTAGGGGTGTCTTATTGATGGAGTAACCAGCTTTGGTTGCAGTTTCTGAAAAGGCACTATAATACATTTCTTTGCATTGAGTTTATTAAAAACATGTTGTAATAAATGACTAAATGAGGCTCAAATCTGACAGTAGTTCACAGTTCTGCTACAATTGTGAATGAAGCTACAAGACTTAGGCAAAAGACAGGGTTCAAAATACAAACAACTAGCGTCTACTTATGGAGATAGAAGTGCAGTATAATGTATAAACAATGCTAAAATCTTGCTGCAGTAATACACATTCTTCCCAGAAATGCAAATGAAACTACATGACTAAGGTTACAGAACAAACTAAACAGATATAAACAGAGTTTTTTGCAAAACATGGAAAAAAACAGAAAAGTACAAAAAAAAAAGTATCACCACACAGGTCACTTTAAGTACAACTTAAAATATTTAAGCAAACAGATAATATAGACTGCACAGTCTCTGCATGTGTATATCATGCACTTCACAAAGTACTGTGATAATGTACAAGTAATAATTCTGTTACCTTTGCATCACTTTCTGGCAGTCGACTAAGTGCCATTTTTATTGAGCATAGCTTTCAGCATCTTTAGTAATGGAGCTCTGATAATATCATGGAAGCAGGTGATGGCACCTATATCTCTGATAAACCATGCTATCCCATAGAAATCTTTCATGATCATATGGTGGTCAGCTGATGTTGAAGTGAAATGCATTTGTTTCTCAGCTTTGTCACACATAGCAATTATATAGCATGTTATTTTTTATCCAGAGCAGCACACCATGTTTTTTTCTGTGAAGAAATCTGGCAGTGGGATTCTGTTTGTGTACAAGTAGGACCAAACACAGCAATAATATGCTACACAGGTGACTAGAGTTGGACTAGTCATGGTCATGTGAGGTGGGGAAGAGGCTGATAGCAACCTAAATAGTATATGATGAACCCCCAATTAGTAGTGTCCACGATATTGGACTTGGTCTCAGGTCTTTCAAAAAATGGTTGTAAAGCATTTCAGAAAGTTAAAAGTTTAAAACATAATGTGCTCTGGAAGGATTCACTTTACAAAGGAATCTTTGAGTAAACTGTCAATTCCATAAATTAACCTATTAAAATTCTTTGGAGGACAATTTATAGGAAAATTACAAATGAACCTTATTAACATTAGCAGAGTACATTGGTACCCAGGGCAGCACACTATGCTTTCTCCATAATGAGATTAGGTGACTGACCTCTTATCATGTAGGGCTGGTGCAACACTAGTATATGACATGCTTTATAGACTGCTACAGTACAACAAATCATTGTCCCAGTAGTCAGTGGGACAGGATGAATGCTATTCTCCTACTAGAGCCTGATTTCTGGTGTGTAAATGATGAGGCAACTGCAAAGTCAGGTTACCAACACCCTACTGTATAGGGAGTTACACAGTTCTGCTGTCAGAACTTCTGTGAATAAAATGCTTACCACTGACTGTGAGTGAGACTTAAATCCTGGCTAAGACTGAGTTTTAATCTCTACCAGACACTCTGAAAGTGAGCCAAAGGCTTTAATCCGCATAGAGATATGAGCTTGAATTGGAGGTTTCTCCTACTGTCAGACAAGACACTTGGGTAGTAGCTGCTAAAGGGATGCAGCAGTGATAGGCTGGCTTTCCATTCACTTCCCAGATGAGTAGAGGTAGACAGGGGTCTTTAGTAATTCCAAAGGTTGCAATGGGTTTAAGTGTTTTGATTATTGTAATGGTAGTGAGATCATGCAGGAATTTCAGTTATTACCATTGTGTTAGAGGCATATAGGAAATAGGGTTACAGTTAATCATGGGATAGGTCACAATGTTTTTACCAGATTATTGTTTTTTTGTATGTTTTTTTTCCTTTCGTCTGCAGTGCTGATGGTGTGACAGACACTTTGATAGCAGTAGTGGGTTAAAAAAAAAGGAATGAAAATGACTGTCAGTGTATACCCTGAAGGGTACAATGCATTCTGTGAGACAAGTGGCAGCAGCAGCCTGCGGACACCACCAGGCCTCAGGAGGGTCTGCAAATTAGAATTTATATGCTAAGACTTATGCCTGCAGCAAGCTTTGAGCAAGGTGGAATTCCTTCCTGAACATCAGCATGTCATTTACACCTCTAAGCAAAACAGGTACACACACACAGTGGTACCTAGCTACTAAATGTCATACATTACATTTTCAATCTAGGGTGTAAAATTCAGAAAGGCAAAAGGATGTCAAACACATTTTAAAAGTGAGGGCAACATAATATATTACATGTTGCCAGTGGTTACATATGGTGTCATTGCTGTAGGAACACATCTATACACTGCTTTTTGTATCAGAAAACGTGTGATGATGCCAAACAGAGCACAAGGTTAAGCCTGTCAGCTGCTCTAAGGTTAGCCTGTAACCTTGTGTTATATTGTCCCCATACATGCTAACATGCTATATAGCGTGGAATAAGTTGTTTAACTATGTCTGCTAATGAAAAAATCCAGCTGTGTCTAGTAGGTCTTAACTAGTAGCAAGTAATTAAACTACTTAAAGAGAACCTCATAGAGAAGGTCACTATTTTTCTTACGTTTTCAGAATTAATTTGATTATAAATAAAGTTGCTTGAATATGCAGAGCTGCATGTAGTATGAATAATTATTCATGCAAACACTTTCATCAAATAAAACACTGTGTACAGTCAAAAAAATATGAAGTGTAGTCAGTATTTGCATCCTATAATGGACAGAATTTGTCAGCAAACATATAAAACCAGGTTTGAACTGCTTGTATACTGGGAAACACTGGACATGCATTCTAATATTCTTTTTTGCATCTTTCATGTTCAAGCAACATTTATCTTACTGTGCTAAAAGCAATAATAAAAACTGTTGTATGTGAGTATTCTAACAAGAAAAATAACCCAGTGCAGTGTCAGTGGGCAACTTAAAAAAACTGACAAAAATATACCCTGTAACTAGAAAATAAATATTATGATTTAGAGTTTATTTCTGTGGTCTTACTAAAAAATAAGAAATATATAGAGTTATTGGAAAATGAAAGGAAGAAAACACAAATTAATAAATACTCAGCAGGATAGATTGAAGTGCCTTTATCGGTTAGGGCACTACAACCAATTTATTATTGTTTGCCCCTAGCTGTTATGTCTCTGTTTCTCAAAAGGGATAATTTTGTGTTAGTGTAGCTATTCAGTTACCAGAGTAATAGATAAAGCAAGATTAATTGACTTCAAATGGTAACAATATATTTGCATACTAAGGCCTCTTTAGATCAGTGTTATACAATTACCTTACTGTCTATTGCATTAATTCTTGGCAACTTTTATACCATTGACCAAGATGTCTGTGATCTCACAACTACTGATTTCCAAAATGACTTATAATAATGCCCTAATATTAAAAGTAAACACTCCAGTATAGCCATCAGAGACCGAGGAAGATCAACACTCTAGCCAGCTGATGCATTAGTGAAGGGTAAACTGAATATTTAGTCATATGCCATTTGCTTTTTCCCCCTTCCCTCTGTCCTCTGCACACTGCAGTATTTATCTGTCTCACATTTACATTGGAAACTGTGGTACCTAACACATGTCCCCATGTCCACCCTCTCAAAGTATAAGAATCAACCTTAAATAATCAATTCTTCCACTCTGACTAATGATGTTTATATTCCACATCCAAACAATGGAAGCATGTGTAGATGTTAGGGACAAAACACAGCAAAAATTGTACTGCATGTTAAATGCATTAGCATGAGATACATTCACGCTCAGAAAGGAAATCTATATACCACAATTGCTGGCCAAAACTAGAAACACCAGTTTCCCCAGCACTGACTTCACCCCTCTCAACTTTATAAAACTTGTATCATTTTCTTACTTCTACTACGGATCATAATCTCTAAAAACAAATAAATCACTGTCACTGCATACTTAGAGAAAACATGAGCCGCGATTTCCATTAGAAATCACAAACTCTGAAGTTCAAGATCATCAAACTAAACTTAAACAGATAGAGGCTCGTCCTGTTTGCATTCTTCAAAGTATAGGGAAGTCCATATTTTTACTTTTTCTCTAAAGTTGTTTATTAACCACAGTATTTAAGATAACTCTTTACCTGTTACTTTTATTATGCAAGAAAGATTGCCTTATTCCCCTGCACAAAGTAGAAAGGTTGGTTGATACTAACAACTTCTAGTCTATATACATTTTGAATTACTGTGCTGAAATATTATAATGGGTACTTCACCAACAGCAATTGATGTCTTATAGAATACTGAAAAACAGTCTATGCATGACCTCTTAAAAGGTTTTTTCTGTTCCTACTGAACTGTTAACAAAGAGTACTTAAAGTGCAGCCCAAATAATGGTGAAGTAGCTTTTGTAACATCTTTTTGATTTTTAGAAGGCATTCAATTCCATTAGTTATCCTTGTAAACATTGGCTACATAGGCATTTGGTGTGACATTAAGTAGTTTTGATCTGTTTATATAACAATGCGTGCAGAGTTAAATGGGATTCATTCAGTATAATCTATCATCTCCCAAACATGGGTTCCCCAGCTCTATTCTTGGACCCAGTTTTTACCATCTATATCAGCTGTCTGTCTCATCTCTGTGATATCCTACAAATAATGCAATATACTGATTATACTACACTTGTATGTAAGAGTATATCCCATCATTTTGCCTAGTGTTTGCTATAATCTAGATTCATTCAGTTAGAAACCTGGCTGGACAAATTTCACCTACTAAATGCTATTAAAAGTAAATCTATGCTTTCCTGCATTAACCAATATGACTCTACTTACTATTAACCAATATGACTCTATTTACTTTCGTAACTTCAAAACTGTATGCAGGAATAGTAAAAACAAGAAATATATTAAGAACATCAAATACCAAGGCATGATGCTGGACAACTAACAATTTCTTTATTTATATATTAATAAAGCAGCAAATTTGTAAAAGGCATTCTGATTTTAAGTTATTCTTTTTATAAAACTATTCACTTTTTAAAAAAAAAATGTTAACCATTTTGGAGAGTCCATACACTCTCTCTACATTTCTTCAACATGAAGCAAGCTATCTAAGTAACTCAGGTCATCCAGCATGTTACTAGAATTCAAAAATAATCTTCATCAGTTCATTCTTAAACACGAAAATAATGTTTTTTCTTATTTATATGGAATGAACAAAGCTTGTTACAGTTAAAACTTGTCTCAGGTAAATGCAAACTTGATTCTAACCACAAAGACATGTCTGGGCTTTACAAACAACTATTTAGAAGGAGGGAAAGCTCTCAAGCACGCCACAAGCATGGGGCATGTTTAGAAGTACTCAAATTGCTTACTTACTTGTTTATCAGCTTCCCGCCAAGGTCATGAGCTGAAAAAGCTTGTTTTCTTGTTCACATAATGTTTTTTTCCATTATTAGAATATATAGAAGCTGAAAAGCCCTTTGTGACTGTGCAAGAGCTTGAAAATGAAAGTAAAAGGCTCAGGCATGATGTAAGCACTCAGGTTAAAGGTTAACAGTGAGCTGTTTGAATTTATCAGCTTCTTAAAGGGATATTTGTCTAATGCCATGCAAAACTGTGCAATCTGAATAAGAGTAAAAGCAATGAGAGATTTATTTAACAAGTAATTTAGTGAACTTATAAAACAGACACAGTAGATTTGATTTTAATGCAAACAGATGGGAAATTGTAATTAGATCATATATAATAAAGAGATTGATGTGAGGCAGACTGTGCTACTACACAACATAATAACAGCAGCTTCACTGGGTTTAATTAGAGTGATGGAACCTTCTTAATGCAATTTTATAAAGCTGAACTGTTTTGCTGATTAGTTAGAGTAATCTGAATGACAAATATTAATCCAGTCTTATCAAAAGGAGTTTGACAAATGGACAACTGTTGTATATTATAAGCAAGCACAAAAAGGCACTGTAACTTGCATTATTTTAATATTAAATTACTAGGCTTAATATTGTATTGTGGTTATGTTAAATGTTTTTTTCTTGGATTTAAGATATTTTTTTATGAAAAATGCATTAAATGAATAGAATATAAGACATAGCAAGTTTGTTTCTGTTAGACAAAATGTTTAGATAACAATCCAAAAGAACTGCTGCTGACCTGGACTATGCTCGTTACCGTGAAATATATTAACAAATGTAAAAACAAAATGAACGGAACAAAGCAAAAGCAAGTATTCCATGTGTTTAGAACAAAAGTCAAGTAAATCCACATATAAAAAGTCCAAGAATATTTATTGTGACACAGATAAGCGCTTTCGCAAGTAGCTTCATCAGATCTCTCATAACATCTAGGCTGACATTCTCTTTATATACACAGATTAATCTCAACAGGCAATTAAGCTCAATTAAAACATTCTTCATTTAAAGGTATATAAATCATACAGTTCCATCTAAACTCTAAATTCAATCTATCAATGTAGGATGTATAGAAGCATAATAGACCCTATAGAAACACATACATATATATATAAAAAATGCATAAATGTATATATAAAAAATATATAAAATATGTCTATAAAATGTGTAAAAATATGCAAAAATATATTTATATTTTTATATATTTAGACAAATATATGTAAAAATCGTATATACTATGCTAATGATAAATATATGAAAATGTATAAAAATGTATATATGTGTGTGTGCAATAAATATCTATGTAAAAATATATATATCATGATAAAAAAAATCACCTAACATTTCTACGTTGTCTGAGTTTAGGTTTAATTGAGGCCCTTTCATTCAGGCCTTGTCCTCTATCTGATTTCAGTAATATAATCCACTCTGTTTCCTTGCTCTCTGTATACGTTACAATATCTCCTCCTCTAGTATTAGGGGTAACAACCTGTAGTACTCTAAAAGAAAATGTATGTTCTGTGTTGTATAATGCTATGTGCTTTGCTAAAGCATTATGATTAGAGCCTTTTCTGATATGATACAGGTGCTCTTTCATTCTGTCTCTAAATGGGCGATTCGTCTTCCCAACATAAAATGATGAGCATATTTTACAAACAGCTAAATATATGACATGAGGAGTCATACAATTTGCTTCAGCATTAAAATTAAAAGTCTTTAATAGATCAGGATGCATAAATTCTGTGCTGCTATCAATAAAAGAACAAAAATTACAATTACCACAAGGTTTAGTACATCCAATATTTCTCTGATATTTATCAGATTTCTGATAGCACAATATTCTTTTTAAATTATGTTTATTCCTGAAAAGAAAACTTGGTATCTCTCCTAGTACTTGTTTTATTTCATCATCTACCTGTAAAATATCCCAATATTTATATAGAATTGATTTAATGTCACAATAATCCGTAGAAAAAGAAGTAGAGAATTTTACATGTTTCTGTTTATTAATATATGGTTTAATATGTTCTATGTAACTAGATCCAAAATAAGGCATAGCTTGTGTGGATCTTAGATTGTTGGCTATGTCTAACTGGGGAACAATCTCTACAGTATCATAACCTCTATCTAATAATCTCTATCTCAAGTCAACTAATTCAGAGTTGAAACCACTTCCTGTGAAGTTCAACCTTGAAGCTCTAATAGCTTGTCCCCTAATAATGTTCTTAAAAACATAAGGTGGATGCATACTAGATCTAGATAGTAATGAATTGCAGTGACAAGCTTTGCGATAAACTCCAGTGTTGATGAGATTACCTTGTAGTCTCTCAACATATATATCCAACAAATCAATCCTGTCTACTGAAAATTACATTGTGAATTTAAGACATGGAATTAGATTATTCATAATCAAATGCATTGATTCAAGTTGATTAATTGTTCCTTCCCATAGAATACAACATGTTCCTTAAAAAGTTGTTGTTCAAACAGTACTTCCTTTTCCCAGTGTGCTAGGAACATATTGGCGTAGCTGTTGGCACATGAAGTGCCCATAGCTACGCCATCTTTCTGTCTGTATATCATATCTTTAAACATGAAAATATTGTTCTCTAGAATTAATTCTAAAAAGTGAACAATTTAATCTATATAAACAGAAGTATAGTCACTATTGTCTTGTAAATATTGTGAAATAAAAGTCAGTCCAAGTTCATTGGGAATCACTGTAAATAATGATTGTATGTCAAATGTGACAAAGAGATAACCTACAGTGAGATCTTTATATTTAATACAATCATAAAAATCAATTAAAAATTGCTTTGTATCCCTTAGTACTATATTATTCTTATTCAAAACTCCCCTTAGATGTTTTTCAACAAATATGGATAAATGTTCCGTTATCCATCCACGACTAATGGACAACTGTTGTATATTATAAGCAAACACAAAAAGTCACTGTAACTTGCATTATTTTAATATTAAATTACTAGGCTTAATATTGTATTGTGGTTATGTTAAATGTTTTTTTCTTGGATTTAAGATAATTTTTTATGAAAAATGCATTAAATGAATAGAATATAAGACATAGCAAGTTTGTTTCTGTTAGACAAAATGTTTAGATAGTTGGGATGAGAAATTATTCTTGGGGGGGTGTTAGAGTGTACACTTGAATGGCTAATCTATTCAAAGCAGGGATGTGTTTCCACATAGGAAGGTCAGATTATTTTTTGTCTCAATTTTTAAGGTTTTATTGTTTAATTATTATTTATTGTGTGTCTATGTAACTACTTTGCAACATCAAATGAAAACAAGTCATTCTCTTTAGTTAAATCTGTGTGCTTATTAGTTAAAATATATGCACACGACTAGCAGTTTGAGTGGTAATAATTTAACTATCAAATGTATTTCCATTAATGTAAATGGTCTGCATAATTGCAAAAGGAGAAGTCTCTTAAAATATTTGAAGATCTTTAACGCACAGATTTTTTTTGCAAGAAACACACCTTATACAAGAAGACATAAATAAAATTAGCACAAATAACTATACAGTTTTAGTAAACAAAAGAAAAGAAGAGTAGCAGTCCTATGGAAAATCTCAATCTTAATGCCAAAAATTTTAAATGCATATTATGACAAAACAGGGATGTTCTGTTTAGTAATGATATCCCTAAATGGGAAGATAGATACTCTAGTAAACATTTATTGGATACCTGGATTAGGTGTCAAAGTAGCCAAGCAGCATTTAGAAGACATTATACACCATGTTAGAAAGGAAAGAATCATAGCAGGATATTTTAATTGTGTAATGAATGATGAAGACACTGATGCTAGAAACACATGAAATAAAACAGCAATTTCTAAGGTGCTATCTCATTTTACTGAAAATATCGTAGGTATTAATGAATATGCTGATCCTAATACATTATTCTTTACACATTGCTTTCATCGACATGGCACACATTCAAGACTAGATGAGTGTACATATCGAGAGATCTAAATACAAAGATGGATAAAGTCAAAGTAGTCACATGCCCATTGTCAGACCATAATGCAATTACTTTTGATTTAGAGGTTTAGATTTAAATACAAAACAAAGAATAACTGTAACTAGACTTTCTTCATGCATAACAAACATAAAGGACTTTGAGGAATTTTATGTTAAAGAGATGCACACATTTTTAGACATAAATGTTACTAAAGACTTGTCAGAGATATATATTTGGGACTATATGAAGTCATATTTCTATGGTAAAGCATTAACATGGTTTTAAAAACAAGAAAAGGCAATGGGACAAAGACTTACTGGAATTCCAATCAAGAATTTATACACTAAAGTTAAACATTCAGAAGGGAAGACGAATTTCATAAGTGAATTAGATGACATGAATAAAAAAATATTTAGAGACACTACATCATGAGGCAATGATACATTTAGAAAAGATAAAACTATGTTATTATTCAATTAATCCCAGAAATCAGAAAAAATAGCAAATATACCTAAAAAATCATAAAAGCTAATCAAATATAGGAAATATGCATTCCAGATACCAGAAATTATCAGACTTAGAAGGGATACTAAAAGCATTTAAATTATACTTTCATAAAGTTATTACCAAAAAGAAAATAATAGAACCTCAAAACATATTAAGATCTTTCTTTAGAAAATATATCAAAAGCAAACTAACAGATGATCATATAAAATTAATAGACAAACAAATAACTATGTCTGAACTTAAATCCCAAACTAAAAAAAATTAAGGCCAAACAAAGCACCTTGCATAGATAATATGATCCTAGAAATGTTTAAACTATTAACCAAAGAAGTTCTGACATTACTATTAAGTGTTTACATTAGCAAAGGAAAGCAACAATATTCCTTCTTCTTGGAAATATACAATAATATCACATATTTTGAAATCAGATAAAAATGCAAAGGAATGTTCATCTTACAGACTTATATCTTTACTAAATGTTGATTATAAAATGTTTATGGTAATACATGCAGCTAGGATCAAACAACAACTTCCATTATTAATAGACAAAGCTCAAACTGGCTTTATAAAAGACAGAAATACATATTTTGTTCTCTCGGTTTGGCATGTACCTCTTTTCCCCGTTAGGGGTCGCCACAGTAGATGACCTGACCACTCATGATTAGCAGTAGAGTTTTACGGTATAGAGTTGCCAGCCCGGTGCCCAACCTTCCACGGAAGGCACACACACTTATGCACTCATGCCTAGGGCCAGTTTAGAGTGTCCAATCCACCTACTGCATGTCTTTGGGATGTGGGAGGAAACCAAAACACCGGGAGGAAACCCACGTGACCACAGGGTGGACATGCAGACTCCGCACAGAAGGCACCCCAGCCAAGGATCGAACCAGAGAACCTAATGCTGTGAGTCGACAACGCTAACTGCTATACCACCATACATATGATAACATTAAAAGAATCATATCTTTACTTGATTGCATTAATCATATTAAAAATAACAAGAATATAGCCTGTTTAGACATAAATAGTGTCTTTGATTCTGTCCACTGGGATTATCTATGGTCAGTTCTAGAAGAATATGGGTTTTCTCAAAAATTCACACTATTAATTAAATCACTTTATGAACAATCCTTAGCATATATAAAGATAGGATCATGCTTTTGTAAATCTTTAGAAATTACTAAAGATACAAAACAGGGATGCCCCTTGTCTCCATTATTATTTGCCTTAGTAATCAAACCATTTGCAAATTATATTTGAATGGATAAGAATATTAAGGGTATAAAAACTGACAATAGTCTGGAAATGAAGATTCAGTTGTTTGCAGATGATATTTTGTTTATGTTAAGGGATGATAACAGCTGTATAAAAACTGTATTAAATTTAATTGAATGCTTTCAGAAACTCTCAGGCCTTAAATTTAATGAAAATAAGACACAGATATTGCTTATAAATTCTAATAAGAAAGACATACCCTGGGATTCATGAAGCTTGCGCCAGGTGCAGGCATAGCGTAGGTGGTATAACGCCAAATATGGCCGCCGAGCGATTCAGGTATGATCCAGTTCCACGTGCACTACCAGCGTACACCAGATCTGCGCAGCTCCCGGCGTAGGCATGCAAATCACTCCATGTGCAGTACTGCAGCATGCAAATGAAGGTACATAGCGATTCATGAAGTGGCGTAGGCGTAGCGTAAGCCTACAGAAATGTAAACCAAAAAAAAATGGTTTACATTTTGACAAACAGAACATTGGAGCCTTGGAAGCGGACCAGCCAATGCCATAAGAAAAGATGCACAACACATAAAAAATAACAGTTAATGTCATGGCCAAACTAACGCAAAGTACAACCGTAGGGCATGTGTGCGCAAATGGGAACACAAGGAAAATATATACAAATGTCATAAAATAGCAATGTAGCACAAATCATGATTTCACCATAATAGTCAATGGTATGCATGCTACACCACAACCAAGCTGTAAGGGTTGCTAAGGGCCTGTGACAGTGTTCGGCGCAGTAACTATGAATTAGTAGCCAATGCCATGCAAATGAGGCAAGTAATAGTGAATCGCAAACGTACCACCAGCCTAAGGATGTACAATACGGCGCAGTGCTACAACACCAAGGAGTGGTCTGGAGGAATACATGACATCAGCAGTGGGGTGTGCCACTGCAGCTGTAAGCACATTAGAGCAATGCAAATTCGGGTGCCCATTGCTAAGCAAAGCTGCAGGACAGGGGTGTGGATGTAGGTATAGCTTTGCTCAGCTGAGAGCACACATGGTGCCCAAAAGCGCATGTGTACGTGGATGAAAACATGCCCGAAACCCAGTAAGCGGACTCATGCGCCATGCACCACAGCCCAAAAAGGAAGTTTAGGGGAAGACAATAAGGAAATGCTGCAGTAGGGTAATTGGAGTACAACTGAGCAATTAACACCTATTAACTCACACTGGGCAATTGAAGCCAGCTAACAAGGCTGCTAGCAGCAACCTGCAGAACAGGATACGGGAGGTGTCGGATTGCAAAGAAAAGAGAACTGTAACTGCCGAGCAAAGCAAACCTGCAGTAGATCGGCAATAGAACACATTTTGCAAGACAATCCTGGTTCAGGAAAGTACAAAACAAGAAAGCAGGCTGCTGGATACATGCCAGACAATGGGAGGGGAATCGTTAAGGAAAGTTGAGGCAAGGGCAAGAGGTAATCCACAGCAGCTAAATGTAATTCAACACCAAAGGCAGCACAATAGCAGTATCAGTGGTAAAACACAAGATACCTTGCAGCTCCGAATGTACATACACACCCTATGACATCATCAGTGTTCAAAGCACAATAGTATAAAGTGTGAAGGCACCCACACACACTTGTGTATTCCCAAACACTGCATCATCGGTGTAAACAGATGGGGAACTTTTACAATGTACTTGTTGGGAGCTGCCATAGCTGTGATTCATCAGCATGTGTTGGAGACTGAAGGTGTTGTGGAGGATGACACTGATAACCACCTCAGGCCCCAGAGGAGGAGAAGAGTGTTCAGACCAAGGGTAACCTACCAGAGGCTACATGATCTGGAGATAGTAGAGTGCTACAGGGTGGACAGGAACATCATACAGCAGATAGTTGAGCTGCGCCGGCCACACCTGAGATCCAGAAACAACAGAGGGGAACCCATCCCAGTGGACACGAAGGTATGTGTAAGCTTGAGAATACTAGCCACAGGTACCTTTCGAAGGCCAACTGGAGATATCATGGGGATCTCACAGGTATCAGCATCCAGGGTATTCCACCAGTTCCTGGATGCCATGTTACCACATGCCAGTGAGCATATACATTCCCCCAAACTCAGGAGGAGTTGGCCAGCAATATGCATCTCTTCCACCATGTGGCACACTACCCAGAGGTACTGGGTGCAATAGACTGCACACACATACATATCAAGTCACCATCCGGAGACCATGGTAGGCACTACATAAACCGGAAGGGATACCAATCCATCAACTGCCAGGTCATGTGCAATGCCCAGGGCATTATCACGGATGTGTGTGCTGGCAGCCCTGGAAGCTACCATGACTTCCACATCTGGCATGCCTCACAGCTGTATCAGGTATTTGTCAGGGGGGACATCCCATATGGCCACCTTGTGGGGGATGCTGGCTATGCACTGGAGCCGTGGATGATGACTCCCATCAGAAATACACACACACACCCATGCAAGAATGCCATAATGAGGCACACGCACAAACCAGAATCATCATAGAGCATGTGTTTGGGATGCTGAAATCACGGTTCCATTGCTTGGACATATCTGCTGGAGCCTTGCAGTACTCTCTAGGCACATGTGCCCACATCTTCATAGTATGTGCCATGCTACATAATATGATCCTGCAGAAACAGCTGCAGCAGGGACATAATGGTGAAGGCCCTCACAGCCCACCGCAATTGCCAAGGCCATCACAGGCACAGAGGGATTCAGACCATGAACAACCTGTGCCAGCCCCAGTAGGCAGACAGAGGCATGCCCAATATGCCCACGCCTTGGCAAAGAGGGAACGTGTAGCACATACACTGACAGTGTAGGCCCCTATGGACTGACACACTTTTCCACCTGCACACACAGTAAAATGGATGGCACACACACCCGACCACCTGCAAATTGTAATGTATAGGTGGCCTACTGTGTGAATCCTACATAGGCAGCCCTCAACTATTGCACACACAACAGCTATTGAAACAAGGAAAGTCAACACCTGAACAATAAACGAAGCTAACAGCATATGTTGATACTGTATGTATAGGTTCCTAGGTACATCGATAGGTACATGCCCAATTGTCAGAGGCCATTCAGCAGCCTAGGCAAAATGTGTCTGCTATCGCCACCACATTGATTAACCAACTGTCCCTCTGTGGAGCAGAGCCAATTGCGGGATCCACATGTGTAACCACTGTTCCGCACCTACTCTGCATGGATTCCATGGTGTGTTAATGAGGGCCTCCATATAATGTAATTAGGGATGTAGTGCCAAAGCATGGGGAGTACCCATGACAGGTATCTGCCACCCCAGCATACTCCAGTTATGGTTGTGTCAAGGTGTAGCACATTACAGTGTGTGGCTCACTCTGACAGAGATTCCCAATGCTGGAGCACATCCATTAAACATCACTTGGACATACCATGAAATGGTATCATCCATATGTAAACTAACTGAGTTACACATTTGACTGCAGTATGGAGGAACAGTCGTAGTGCAGTCCACATACAAAACACCATTAGCACCTGTACAAACACCAGATGACTAAGTGGTAAAGCCACTGACTGTGTCATGTATGTACCCGGTTCCATGTCCTGCAAGGTCCGTTACATAATCCTGATAGCATGAATAATGGATGTTGGATGTAGGTCATTAGAGCATGTGTAAGCACATGTTAGTGGGTTTATGCAGCGGAAAGTGACGGTAAGCATCGTTTAAACATGACTACATGGATATGCGCAAAACAGGTCTAAGCTTTGCCGAATTCTGCGCAGATCATGGTCAGAGAATCCGGAACAGGTGAAACCAGCATTATTCACCCTTGTACTAACAGTGCCTGCTCTGAGAGGTAAAACGACCACTGGCAGGAGTAGAACACGCAACCATGTATTCAGTCACCTACCACTAAGCTACCCAAGATGTAACAATGACAGATGTGTATTGTGACAGGCTAAAACACAAAAAGGCAGAGTTCAGCAAACAGAATACACCGCCATGTACCCAACGAAAGGTGTGTACACTCTCTCTCCCTCTCCCTGTCTCTCTCTCTCTCTATGTATATATATATATGTATATATATATAATAGGGATAGAAAGGGTGATAGAGAGATGTATGTCGATATATACGGAAATACATATATCTGCGAATATATAGACAGGTTAACGACTTGTACACAACTATGGCGGTACAAATAAATAGGATACTGCCAACTACCGAATGCTTTACATACCGACACGCGTAATCACGAGACTTAAAGACCGAAAGACCACAGTACCGGAACACTATAACCGCGAGTAATATTATCACGATGTTAAGGGACATTTAGTTATTGCTGCCGGTGCTGCGGTTCAGGTAGGTACTGTGTTTTAGTGTGGTTCCGATTGATGTAATGTGTGTAAGTGCATGTTGAGAGTGCGGTGTGTGTTTCTGTGGGACTGTAATGTGTGTGTGTGTGTGTGTGTGTGTGTGTGTGTGTGTGTGTGTGTGTGTGTGTGTGTGTGTGTGTGTGTGTGTCTTTGCATCATGGGTCTGTTTGTGCTAACTCGGAGGTAGATTATTACAGTAGTTGTGGTCATAGCCGGCCTTAGGCATACGGTTACCACCTGTCCCACTTTGAGAGGGACAGTCCCTCTTTGGCCAGTTGTGTCCTGACAACAAATATTAAAAAGGGAAAATGTACCAAGATTGTAGGACATAATGATGTCCCATATATTAAGTAATAGTTGCATTAAATAGTTATTTCTGTCTCTCAAATATGTAAATTGTATAAGAAACATAATAAGCAACTAAAGTGCAACAAGAATAAGGTTTTATTTAGGGCAAAAGTAAGTTCTAGCCTTTGTACTGACAGTGGGTATGTGTTGGCCTCTAAACCCTGATGTGTGCTCTGCAAATGTCCCACTATGGCCACTTGAAAAGGTGGCAACCCAAGCCAAAGAGTTTGAGTCACCAACACAACTGCAATGACTGCAAATATCTGTGACAGAAATACATGAGACAGCTTTCATGTAGCAACAGTTCAGTACATATCGATGTATTTCAGAGGGAGTGAAGGATCAACATCACCTGCATGCTATATAGGAACCAATTAACAATGGTTAATGAATAAGCCTGCAATACCCATAGTATTAGTCTACTAAATGACAGGTCTTCAATTAGGGAAGGGGCCTCCACCCACATATGGAATATGTATAAATGTAGTCCCCACAAACCTTTATCTGCTATGTACACCCACCTACATCTCCCCCACACCCGAAACAATTACAATACAGACTGTAATAATATCACAAACATCAACTCACTCAATGACATCTGCAGAAGTGTTAACATACCTTGTGAGAGACACACTTGTAATGGCACCATGTGAAATTGTTGCAGTTGTACAATGGAACAGACGCCGATGTTACAGGTTTTGTTTGCAATAGTCTCGTATCAGATGGTTGAGATAACAGCTACACTCACATGTAGAACTATTTACTCTAGCCATCACACACAATCCACGGGGGACATGAATTCAAAGTATCTGTGTCTCTCCATATAGCTGTTGCAATCCATCACAATAAAATACATCCAGACCATCTCCCTCGAAGGTAGGGCAAAAGGACAATGCCCAAGTGGAGTATTCTATTATACCCCACTGTTGCCATGTAATTGGCCAATGGAGTAGCTGCACAGCTGATGTGCATGTAATATTTTACTCCGGAACACCAATTGGTGGCAGGATACCACATGTTACAGGTATCCACGTATAAAATGATGGCTTGCCATACATTCAAACCGTATGCTCATACCACTGAATCATTTAAAGAGGAAAGGAGTAACACAGATATTATGGTATACTCAGACCACTAAGAAGGTATGTAGAACACTCAGTATGTTAGTGTATGCAGTGCCTGTTCTGTATTAATGAAAGTGTATGCAATGCAGACAGTGTGAAAAGATATTATGTAGTGATGTTTTGTTGAGCATAGTAACGCTTGTAGAAATTGTGTGCACTGCTGTGGGCCACAAGGTAAACACCTCATACACCACAAGGGATGCTACATAAAGGCTTTAAACATAACAATTCCACTCCAGCCACTGTCGGTGGTAGGGTTTGTCCAACAAGTACATGCCCTAACAGGGGATAGTTTATGTTGTTATACTGTATATGGGCATATAACGAGATGTATAGGCATATAACGAGAATAACATGCCTAAGGTGGTTCTGCTGTGCAAATATGCTTTGCATTATGGGATATGGTTTCACAAATGTGCAAAGTACAGTAGGTAGATATGTCAAATATTTTACATAGCATGACTGTTATATTATGCAAACATAAGGTATGTGTATTGGAATGTACAATACACAATAACAGGATACATATGTCTTGTAGTCACCAGACAGTGTAACAGCATGATAGCTAATTGAAATGGAAGAGCTACACAATTATCCATGCACAAAGGACATGTACTAGCTTCATAGGTTCATAGTTAGGTACTATGCTGTCTGGCCAAGTCCATTTGTAAGCCCTAATACAGTGTTTTCACTGGCGGTACCTCCATAGGTTAGTGTCCTGTGCCTGTGAACAGCACAGCCATTTGTTTCCTTCACCTGTGTACAGTACAGCCTCTGCAGTGATCCCTGGCATACATGTCTGTTCCCCATCCACCCATTGAGGTATTTCATGAAGAGTGCTAGTGAGGTTCCCTGCCTGATGTACATAGGAATCATGTTCCAAAGCATGGTGAGTGTCCATTTCAGGAATGTATCCCTCCAGCATGTGCTACTTATCATTGTGTTTCGGTACATATCCCAGAGCATGTTGCTCTCAGTGGCTTTTGCTTATGTTGCTTATGTGAAGCATATCCATCAATATTGGTGTGGATATGGGCCTTATATGTTCAGCAGAGGTCACCTCTGAGTATGCAGTATGCAAATGACTACAGTTGGGGTTTCAGTAGTTGTGCTGCATACGTCATCCTTTGGAGGTGAGTAATACTGTTGGTGTGTTAATGTTGTGGTATTTAAAGCCGTTGCTGTCCCATAAGGTACACCCCAAATGGGGTGTTGTACCCTTGAATGTGTTTCATAAGTCAGGAGTATAGAGGTACAATGGCAGCCTTTGTTCCGGCTACAAACCCATTACAGATTAGGGTGGCCATGTAGAAGGATATCCACACCCCCTTGGCAATAAGGTTACCAAAGGAGTGGGTGCTATCTACATGTGTACTAAGATCCCTTATAATGTCTTATGTATGTAGGGGACTACCACCTATGTGATAGTCACTGGGTGATTGTTGTAATCCAAAGGGGATGTCTATGCACCTTCTGGCATGCTGCTTGAAGCCATGTTACTGACACCAGGTATCCATCACAGTGATATCCATATGGAGGGGATGTGTATTAGCTGGTGAATTAATCATGGCCCCTAGTTTCCAGTCATCTGGAAACCTATTCAGGGAAAGTCTTTCTGTGCTAGACTGTACCTCAGGGAAGCATATAACGAACATGACGGTTCCTATGACTGAGGACTGAGGTATGCCAAATGTAACTCAAGTACAGTAGGAACTGCGGTATGCTACCCTCACCACGTGTGTCCTGTCCATGAGCCACTTTGCATATCATCTCAAGACGTATGGGTCGCTGTGCAGGTGGATGTGTATATTGACAATACCAGAATGGTGAACGGTGTTGAAAGCCAATGAGAGGACAAGGTAGGCTGTGTGGACCTCCTTACCATCATCTACTACCTTGGTAACTGTCTCAAAGGACTCCACCAGGTGTAGGAGCCATGGTGTGGCCTTAACAAATCCAACCTGGGTGGTATCAAAGGTTTGGAGGCTAACAATGTCTCTGTCAATGACTTCCATGATGATGTTCACCATAGCCTTGCAGAACAGTCTAGTCAGGCATATAGGGCAATAGTTCCTCTGGTCCAATGTGGTGCCACCTCTGTGGAGTGTGATAACTGTTGTTGTGTGCCATTCAGGGTCCACAATGCCTGATACAAGGCTATTAGTGAATCTGGTGCCCAAGTGGGGAGCCATGTTGTTCTGAGGTTTGTGTAAATCGCAGCCTGGGATGTTGGATGGTCACATGGAGTGTGTGTTCCAGGCTTTAGAGAGAGCAGGTCTGAACTGCGTAGTTGTGACTGCAGGGACTCTGCATTGATTCTGTATAGATGTGGGCCCTTTAGGGTGTGAGAGGGGTGTAAAGTTAGCTGCCAGGTTGTTGCCAATATCAGTCAGTTCTGTAATGTTTCTGCCTAACCATTGTATGTCAGAGCAGATGTGGGTATTGCCATTGAGAGTAGTGACATATCTCCATAATGCTTAGTGGTAGTCCTGTGAATGTGTTGCAGTAATGTTTACGTAGCTAGCATTGGAGGATGTAAGAAGGGATCCCAGAATCCTACTGAGGCTGACCAGGGAGCTACCCCACCCATGGGAGTGTACCCTACTTTGCAACTGTCTCCTTCTGTCATGCAGTATGTCCATGACAGTGGACCCCCAGAGTGGCGTCCATTATGTGGTGGATACTGTCATGGCTTTGTTTGAGATACCATGATCCATGCAGTCGTGTAAGTGCTAATGAAGTGCAGTTGGGAATGTTTCTGCATTTGTAACTATATTGTCCATCTGCACGGGTGTCACGGCGTTTACTACTTCAGTCATACAAAGTGTGAAGTTGGCTTTGTAGAAATATTGTACTGTGTTTTCCATGAAGGGTGTAATGTTGGGATGTGGATAACAAGGGTGATTAGCATACGTTCGGAACTGACCAACGAGGGGACAACCCCAGGTGTGTAACACCTGTCACACATGTTGGTAATGTCCAGTTCTAGGATATTGTTGGCCTTGGTGGTGGTGTGTATAGGTTGATCCAGCCGAATGGAGTATATTAATCCACGAAAGTGTTGGCCTAATGTGTCGGTACATGAGTAGGTATCACAGTTAGGTGTGGGGTAGTGTCAGTGTCACATCAGTAGTTCCTGTTTTAACCCTACTTTCCAGTACACCAAGAAATGAGGGCCGTTAACCATGGGGTATGGTGTGGAATCCGTAGCAAGCTATAATTTGTATAGCAGTTCTGGTCACAGTTAGTTGCACTTGGATTACCTCTGATGCATCGTGCTAAGCAACCAGCATGGAGGTGTGTACATCCCTGTGAAATATGGACACACCTCCGCCGTGTGTGTTCTGGTCCTGGTTACATGACTGAAAGGTGTGGTCTGTGTAATAGCCTGTCAGTGCAGGGGTGCTCTCTGGAGTCTAGAAGCAGGTCACAGTCACTGCAGGGACATCAAAGTGGTCCATTATAAGGAGTGCCTCGGATGAGTGCGTTTGAGATGAAGATGTCAAGCATTGAATAACAATACCCTCAGGTTTTGCTTGCCTGTACCTATTCTGGTGGTGAATATGTTTCTGAAATGTGTCTAAAACAGGCAGTATAGGAGCAGCAAGAGCCTTAGATGTTAACCATAATCCCAGGGCTGACAGGTGCAGGCCATCTGTGCCAAAGCATTGTGGTTTGTCGACCATGTTATTCAAAGCAGACATATACTGGATACCCTTGGAATGACACCAGAAGAATAGGCAACTGTTGAAGTGAATAATTGTGTTGTTCTACTGTGTCATCAGTCTGGACTAATGCAGAATGCTTCTCAGGGCTTGGGCGATACCTGCCTGGGCTACAAGATCGGAGAGCTATTGCATGTCCCTGTACATGTAGTCCAGGAAGTTACATCTCAGGGCATTCACACTAATGTGGAGAATGACAGTCATATTGTACCTGTTGAGGAGTGACCTGAGTGCATAGGTTATGTTGTGGATCCTGTTACCTGACAGCCAGATGACATTGACTATCACCTTGTGTGGCCTGCTGAGTGGGACATCAGTGTGACCGCCTACAAAGTCACCTATGACTAGTGTCTTGGGTATGTTATAACACCCTCTTGGCTGTAGTTGATGGGCACACATGAGTCTGTGGGCTATAAGTAATTGGTGTTGTGTTTGGTAATGGGGGCTGCCTCTGTTGCCTACATAGAGTAGTATGGAGAGGCTCCGCAAATGTACTCTTACTATGTGTGGCCTGTGGTGGTGGAGATCTATTGAGACTATGTGATGAGTGGGGTGTGCTGCAAATGTTTAACATCCCCACATGATTGTCAGGGTAAGTCTGGGTTGGAGAGAGCATTACCTCCAGCATGGCTACATATGTGCATCTCCCATAGGTTGTAGTGTCGTATGTTAGTAGGTGAGCATTGACTGTGTACATGAGACGATTGCTATATTGCCTCATGTTGCCCACATTCATCATATAGACAGGCAATAACACTGGTAATTGACATTTGGACATGCCTGTCTAGTCAACCATTACTCACAAGGTATGTGACGTAAGTGTGTACAACAGCTGTTGTACTGTAAGCATGCTGGAAATGTAAGGACAAACAGTGTTTACCTGTAGGAAATGAGTAAGATTGAGTGATACAGTAATTAGTAGCTCATGAAGTGTGTACATGTTCTGAACAAGTGCTGAGCATGAATAAGCAATACAGATAGGGTGTTGGATAATATAAACTCACTGCCCCCCCCCAATAGGTACACAATCACATATCCATAAACACGACAGAGCCCCTGTAACCATAACTATGATGGTATAAGGTACACTTCGGCTGCATGTGACCTGTTCAAATCCCTGGTCGTATAATACACATATGGCAAAACAGTTTGCTCTACACATACACTGCCATGTAAAACATAGGTTCATGGCAGTCTGTGAAAATACGGAATGGATCACACTAACAGTTATTACAACCCACAAAGTGGAAACACCACTCATAATGGGAGGCACAGCACTATTACCCTGCTGAGTATGGTCTGAAAGCCTATGAACCTTAATCAACATACATGTTGTTAGCAGTACAGATGTAGATGACAGTACCGATGAATTCACACTGCATAGCATACCTGTGACAGGTCAGAGGACATCATTACCCATACTGTGTTCCACCAATGCTCAGTATACTACATGTACCTTAGTATGTCACAGGAGTGTTCTACCAGTGGCCTGTTCACAAAAGCAACACTACAAAAGGTGTCTGAGTGACATGTGCATATCACACCAGTGGCAGCTACAGTAAAACAAGGTTAATGTTTTGTACTCCCCTGTCATTGTAGCCCATACCACACAGACAAATGGGAGTCATCTGCATATGTGAGAATGTGAATGACCATGACCTAGGAGCAATAGCTGACTCAGTGTTGTGGACAACATACAGCATGGGCTTTGTGGGTGAGGTGCGTGACATATGTGCACAATCTGACAGCTGCTTATTGCATTGTCACCGCTATGTTAATAACCCTGTACCCATTAACTACCACCTCAGCAGCGGTCAACATTATGGACACTGTGTGTAAGGGATAGTGCTGTGCAGTTTACCTCCCTGAGCTAGTGACATCACCAGGCCTATTAGGTAGTCATAAGAGGCAACCCAAGTCATGACAGGGTGCCATCCATGAGCATGGAGATCATTGGACAGCCATATTCAGCACTCACGTGACCAATATCGGATCACATATCACCTTTAAGGGGTATTGGCCATGCTTGGATGGGTGACACCAGCCTTCACAATCCACATCTCCACTATTCAGCATGCTGCCTACCCTGCATAAAGACATGTGCAACACTGTGATGTTGGACATGCTACACGTACATATCCTGATCTGAAAGACATACGTCATGGACAGCCACCTTCCTAGTACAAGGGTCACCACATGCTGAACAGATCCCTGTGTCATACATGTGACATACTCTTGCCATACCATGAAACCCTGTACAGCAAAGCTGCACATGTCATCTTTGTCATACATGGTGCAATGACGGCATGGTAGATGTATCAGTGAAAGTCTGGATCAGTAATGTGGCACTGATTCACTTGTCAGTGGGAACATGGCTGTCGGATACAGCTAGAAAACCTGACATCTTATGCCCATACATGGCCCAGAGCATACACACTACTACATGATCTTGGCCATACATGCTATAGTTGATAACCATCCCTGCTAATACCATTCAGCTAGCCATTGTCCCATGTGTATCACATGTGCAACACAGGCGATACGTGGCAGGATGTTGAACTGTTGTATAGTGCCGTGTAGATGTATACGGCAAAACACATGCATGTAAAGGTTTCCGTGTGCATGTCTGCATTGTCACTGCCCATGTCCGTGAAGGCAGTGTATGTGATGATATGTGACATATACACCGCATCATGGTCAACAGCATTAATGTGCCCACATCCAGGCATGTGCTGATAGGTAAGAACACCAGTACAGGCAAACAGACATGCCCACATCAAGACAGCATTCACATGGAGTATGAGCAATGTAATGAGGTGACACATGTATATGGTGATAATATCCAATCCCCATCAGGTGTTACATGTGTGTGAAACAAACATGTCAGTCGTGTAAGTGTCATGACGATTTGCAAAGACAACTGTTCATAAGTACTAAATGTAATACACATGAATGTGCATTTGTATCTCTGTGCATCTCTGAGATGCTGTGACCTGTCTCCATCATTATGTCTTACAGATAATGCCTCGATCATGACTGCCGGCATATAGCCGCTTGGAGGATGATGCCCTCATACCATACCTCCATGATAACTATGAGGTACTGTTCATCCATGTGCCACAGCATGCCCAGCAGCATGATGACCTGTGGCAGGAACTTTGCAGGAGGGTTAATGATGTGGGTGGCCATAACCACACCTACCAGCAGGTGCACAGACACTGCACAGACCTGATCCGACATGCGAAACAGCGTGCCAATGCAATCGCCAGGGAATAAGGTAGAACTGGTGGTGGGCCACCAACCCAGCCCCCACTCACACCTACTGAGGAACAGCATCCACAAACTCTAGCTGCCATCGTGGAGGTGGGTGTCTCCCAACCACAGAGCCTGGAGTTGCCTGGTAAGTCACTACTGCACATATAAATAGTATATCCCATTTAGTCGCATGTGTCACTGTACACTATGTAATGTAACATCGTATGCAAGGTATGTTTACACACATGCAGCATACTATAGTATGCTACCCTGTTTATGCACACATGTGCAAACTCCATAGTATATGCTATTGTACTGGTGAATGTGTTAACATGAAAAGTGCAGCCTGTAGCTGTCATACAGTCATGGATAATGATCAAACTGCTGTGTCACCTCTATACAGGTACCTCTGGCATTCCACAGAGACAGCAGTCCATTGCAGGTGAGACAGTTATCAGTATCAGGCATGTGAATGCACAGATGTATTCGCCATGTGGCCAGTTAACACATGTACACATAATGTATGGTGCAGTCACAATATACAGATCGCAGCTTTCATCAATCACACTGGTTACCCATGTGCAATATATACAAACCAAATGAAACAACAACATGAAACCACAGTAACTGTCATTGCTAGATGTGTGGACAGCTGTCCATACAATGGTGGAGGCATTGTTCAATGTAGGAATATGTACTATACATCAGAATAACACATGTGGGGTACGCAAACAGTACTACACAGTGAGCTGGGATATGGGCAGCCCACATGATTCACCATTGCAGACATTGTGATGTACCAGCTGACATGCCCCAGACATGTAGTGGTCCAGCTGCAACATTGTCACACTATCCCATAAAACATACCCCACATACCAAACATACAACTCTTTGTTTGTATAACCCTGTGGACACTGGAGTATCTGACATCTATGGGTGTATGTCATATGGGACAACACAGACATGTGACATAGATGGCCATCACACACATCTGCCCAACACATGTTCACACATGGCCATTGAGGATGGCCAGAGACATGCAGTAACACACAGTGGATGTGATGTGTATGTGTGTACACCATGTTGCACATTGTCTATACATGGTCCAACTATAGCCTTTGTTGAATGGTTATATAGTAGATGTGGAACACTGGACATCCTAACAGCCTGTGCACAGCTTGTGGAGGTGTCACTTAATTCGGCCACATACGATGTGTTGCACATCATGACTGTGTCACAGCATGAAAGTAGTCACCTGTACAGCTTCCACATACATTCACAGACACCACATCAAGCCAGAGATAACGTACATTTCCCTTGCTGCTGTTGGACATCACTGTCAGCCGTGCACCTCATGTGTGTGATACATAAATGTCATGTGGAACATGGTGTATTGACCAGTCTGCCGTGTGTGGACACGGTTGACAGGCAGCTAAGAAATGTTAGCAGTTGTACAGGGGTGTCATCGGTATGTCTTCCGGTGACCTGTCACACATGACACCGCATGGTTTAGTGTGTATACACCTCAGCGACGTGGGTCACAATCCAGAGTATTTATGTATTGTGTATGCACGCAGTCATGGCTATGCAATGTATGTGCATTCCACACTGTATAGCAATAGAGACGCCTCATGATTCCATGCAATGGCACTGTGCCTGTACTTCACACTGTATAGCAATATAGACGCCTCATACCACCCTCAATGGTCATACACATCTGCTAAAAGTGCATTCTATCTGTAGGGCATACAGACAACAATGCAATGTGACACCATTACACCACTGTACATGTGTCAGGACACCATTGTGTCAAACATGTATGCATGTCACTGCACACATCAGCAGATTACATGTCATACTACATGTTAATGTCAAGGACATATACCTCACATCAGCCATGTGTACTGTTAACCTGTGCTAGTCCACAAGGTGTATCACAGGGATGCATGCTTACTACCATGATTTTGTGAAATGCATGGCTTCTGCTATGACACATGCTTGCTGTTGTGTGCAACCCAGGGATGTAATCTAACTAACACTGTTAATGTCTGAGCTGCATGCCGTCGGCTGTATCACATGCATGCTGCATGCCGTCTGTTGTATCACATGCATGCTGCATGCCTTCTGATATATCACATGCATGGCCTTCTGTCATATCACATGCGTGGTTGTCTGTGTGTGTCTGTGTGTGTTTATGTGTGTGTGTGTCTGTGTGTGTGTGTCTGTGTGTGTGTCTGTGTCTGTGTGTGTGTCTGTGTCTCTATTGTAATGTAGAGTCTTTGTTTGCCTTCCCAGGTGATGTAGGTGTGTTGCCCTCCTGCAGTCCATTTGATGTTAGTGTCCCCACAGACTCTACCAGTGATGAACATATGCTTGAGGTACAGGCAGGGTTGTTAGGGGCTGAATCTGTGCCTTTGGTTGCCATCCCACCTATATCCCCCTCTTCCCCGCACACAGTTCTCATGCCAACACATACCCCATCACCAGTGGCCATAGAGGAAGGACAGTTACCGTGTGTTAGCTTGGAACAGGAACGTGTGGTGGCTACAGAAGGTGTGTCGTCACACCATGGTGTCAGTGAAATGACCACAGATGTGCCACACAGGCATATGGCCAGTGCTGCTCGTAGGAGAATCCCTGGCCAACATGCACCTGCATGACAAAGCGCAGCAGCTGGTGTCACCAGACACATATTTCAGACTGTAATGGTGGCACAGGCATGTGCTGAACAGCAGAACAGAGAAGGGCAGAGGCTTCAGAGGGCCGCTATCTGTTCTTTAAATGAAAACATCCAGCATTGGCAAATTCTCAACAGCAGATTGCTGACATTTTCGACTGACGATTGGGTGACATGGTTGGAATCCTTGACCGTGGCATGGCAATCCATGAATGTGAGCTGTCTGTGCTGGAACATCTGGTAGGAGTGAGGCATAGGCCACGTGGACGTAGGCCAGCTACACCACCTGGTGCAGGTCTATGCAAATGAGCTACCTCACATGCCCACTCCCATAGTGCCAGTAGCAGCAGCAGTGCAGCTGGTGCTGTGCTGTCCACACCATGACACAGCAGGCCATGTGGATGTGGCCCTGGATGGTCCCAGCAGGGACACGGTTCCAGTGGACATGTGTCATCAGACAGTACCCATTCTGTACCTCTATCTGGTAGTGCCCGTGCAACCCCTGGCAGGCACAGGTCACGTGGCCATGGCCGGACACAGTGAGCTGTACATCCTGGTCTGTACAATCTGGAGCTGTCAACAATACCCCTGTGTATGCCGGATACATGGCAGAGCTGTGCACACATACACGCACACACCAGTAACATCTGTAGGGCACCAACACCCACATGCATAATAACCACACATGTCCAAGTAGATCACAGGCCCTAACCCACACACATGATGTCATCCACTGGTGCAGCCTAGCCCCCTGGAAAACATTATCACCCTGTGCATATGATGATGCCTGTGCCGCATCCCTGTCATCCACAGCATCAGTGCAGGGACATGCTCATATGGTCTTATGCACAGGGTGAACAGAATAGTGAGATAAGTGTATATTACAATTGTTGTGTACTGTTGGCACACAGCAGACATACCATGTAGTACAGGATTAGACTGCATTGTTTTATGTTCACATTATGTGTCTTGGTAACAACAGTCACAGCATGTTGGTAATGATGCCCTGCATCCCTCCTGAAGGTCTAATTGCATGTGGCATTATGTAACAGTGTTTGCGGTTATAATGCATTGTTTTATGTTCACAGTATGTGTCTTGGTAACAACAGTAACAGCATGTTGGTAATGATGCCCTGCTTCCGTCCTTAAGGTCTAATTGCATGTGCCATTAAGTACCAGTGTTTCCAGTTTCACATGTGCAAATGTGGCGTACTCATAGGCATGGATGGCAATACCAGCATGCTATACATAGCCTCAACCTCACTGTTAGAAAGGCTGACATTCCATAGATCTCTACACACCTACTGATCCAGGAGCATGTGAGCTGTGTACTAGGCTACAGTGGCTAGAGACGGGACATCCATACCAGGTGACATCACAAGTACAGCTACATGGTGTGGGGGGGGGTTACACAGTGGTCTAGCTGATGTCAAGGGTAGGGGCCAGTTGATAGCACAAGGACTCACTGTGTAGCAGTACAACACTGTCACATTACAGGATGTGGACACACACAGACATACACAGACACACACAGTAACATGCCCACACTCACGGGGTCAATGGCAGTGTAACACACACATGATAGTGTTGAGGTGAGGACCCCTGCCTATGTGGTAATCACCATTACAGTACTTTGCACCCACATGACGTGACACAGAGAATGAACATGTACAGGTAGTCAGTAATGTGTAAGACTGACGGCATCAACAGGGTAGTAGATTGCATCTCCTTGAGGGGTTAGGGACCCTATCTGTTCTCAATGGTAGCATACATCCTCACTCCATGCACCAGACAGTCATGCATACATACACATACACATACACACACTGGAGTCCACACATGTCATGCACATACAGATAGATAACATGTGTGATATACACACCACCCCTGCCTATGTCTTGCTGTCTACACTACAGTATGTACAGATCTTTACAACAGTGTACAGGGGTGTGTAACAATTGGGATGTATTCCCCACCATACGTGGCATATATGGTCACACAAGCAAACACACATGGCAGTACTGTGAACAAACACCTGCTATCTTCTGATATGTCTGACAGACATGGAGCAGTATTGCCCACATTACAATGTTTGCCGACACTAACTTCGGCAAGTGTGCTGCTATATGCGCACGGGAGGACTTAAGTGTTACAGGTGTCAACTGCTTTACAGTCAGTGACACCCTGACCGCTGTGTAGGTTGTATATCTTCACCTGCAATTACCGGAAACATAGCTTAGTGTTTGCACATGTTATGGTAGGACGGCTTGTGACACACCTGTGAGCTGTCTTCAGCAAACATCCATCTGCAAAGGTGGCCCACCACTTTATGTACACACATCCATCCATACCTGATGTACATCTTACCGTATTGTCAGTATTTCACCATATACAGGTGTCAATGATGGGACTGCATTGCAACTGCACATTGTAGTCGGACACAGATAAACTGTGAACATCAGCTACTGCTCATGCATTGTAGCTGAATGCGCACCACTACATGTACATGTGTATAGGTCCTACATTCCTGTCATGTAGCCATGTTTGTATGCATTGCAATTGGTGAACATGTGTGACATACATGACACATAGACTGTTGTATGCTATGATAGTTGTCATGGGTAATCAGTACAGAGGGAATGTTAACTCAGTCAACATTGCTACCATATGTACTGTTAGCATTGAACAACCATGGACCTACCTTGCATGTGCATGCATGTAATCGCTGTAGCCACGTGTCTACACAAAGGACAGCATTAGCTATACTATGTACATATGTGTTGTGTGTGTGTGTGTGTGTGTGTGCGTGTGTGCGTGTGTGTGTGTGTGTGTGTGTGTGTGTGTGTGTGTGTGTGTGGGGCATGTACATATCCACGGCGGTTACATGTATGTCACATCCAAACATGGGTATGTTGCCTGGTGTACAGCAACAGTTATCTGTTACAGCTGTATAAGACTCAGGGTCCCTGTTATGTGTACAGCCGACCTGGTTATGGATAGTGGTATCAGTGCATTGCATAACACATGATGGAACCCTGTCAGTACATGTGTAGTCTGCACAGTTGCTGTAGAGCTAGGTACAGTCCACTGGTCATGAGTAACATGATGTTGTACTAATGTATGGATGTGTGTTGCTGGTCCAAGGACACGGTGATGTGTGAGGGCTACATACTACAGTGTGGCATTTACCACTGTGATCTGCACCTGACACATCTGTGATGGCTGTTGAGAGTGTACTGGTCAGTACATGTGAGTGCCCTTCATTTATGTGGGGACACTAACACCTGGAGCAGTCCATAACGGTCTTATAGCCCACATGTCTGTATCTGAGGTATACAGTGGTAGTGCTATTGTGCACAACTGAGCCTTATGCCAGGTGTTCCTTACTGCACAGATGTCAGTATTCCCCATTGTTGGATCTAGATTGGCAGCTATGATTATGAACATCTAGCACTATTTAGCATACACATGCAATGCAGTTGTCCTGTAGGTGTCAGGGTGTTGTTTACCTTGTCTCAGGTTCTTCGTCTATGTATGGTACTACATGTGCGAAGTACCCACTCCTGCCAGGACAACACTATGGGTGGTATTAGTGTGCCAGGTTTAGATTGGTACTGCTAAGGTGATTGGTACAGCTAAGGTGATGGACAGCAGCAGACGTTGTGTAGAAGACCAGTGGCAGACATATGTCGTACAGCATTCATGCTAACAATGATGACTATCGACACATTGTGCCCTTCCCTGTTTAGAATCTGTGTGCATACAAGACAGCCCTTCGCTACTAAGTGTGTGAGCATGCCCAGTACGCCGTTGTGTAGATGGACACATAGTGCATTCCAGACAGACGTGTGCTACTAAGTGTGTGAGCATGCCCAGTGACACCTTGTGTCGGTTGTGTGCCTCTGTGTATGGGCATGACCATTGTTACCCTGTATAGTGATAGTGGTCATCCAAGCATCAGATGGCCATACCCCACTTCAGGATGGATTCCTACATTTAACACACTGGTTCACATATATGTACACCGTACCTGCCAGCATCCATGTCGATGTCTGCATTCCTAGAAGGTCATATTGACTGTCTTGAAAGGTGTACTGTCTGTGGCGCATCTCATATCTATGTAGTGTTGTAATAGTGCTCCGTAGATAGCCAGTTGTCCTGCTCACACCACTGCCGTGTGTTCGTCTCCGTCTGCCTTGGGACACTAATATGCTTTTAGACTGATCACACTCCATACAATCCCTATCGGTGTCTTTGCCTTTGCTGATGTCACCCACCTAGAAGTATGCCTCTGGGAGTGCTGTGATCCAGTAATCTCGGTAGTGTATTCTGTAACTGCATAATGCTGTAGTGTGATAAGGTAGTCAGGACTATGTTCTAATCCCAGCCCTGTTGTGTGTGTGTGCGTTTCCAGCTGTCTGGGGACAGAGTAATGTTTTTAGACAGCTCACTCTCCGTACACTCCCTATCAGCATCTTAGCCTTTGCTGATGATGTCACCCACCTAGAAGTATGCCTCTGGGAGTGCTGTGATCCAGTAATCTCGGTAGCGTGTTCTGTAACTGCATAATACTGTAGTGTGATAAAGTAGTCAGGTCTATGTTCTAATCCTAGCTCTGCCATGTGGGTGTGTGTTTCCAGCTGCCTGGTGACAGAGTAATGTTTTTAAACAGCTCACTCTCCATACACTCCCTATCAGCATCTTTGCCTTTGCTGATGATGTCACCAACCTAGAAGTATGCCTCTGGGAGTGCTGTGATCCAGTAATCTCGGTAGCGCGTTCTGTAACTGCGTAATGCTGTAGTGTGATAAAGTAGTTAGGTCTATGTTCTAATCGCAGCCCTGCCGTGTGTGTTTCCAGCTGCCTGGGGACAGAGTAATGGTTTTAGACAGCTCACTATCGGCATCTTTGCCTTTGCTGATGATGTCACCCACCTAGAAGTATGCCTCTGGGAGTGCTGTTATCCAGTAATCTCGGTAGTGCGTTCTGTAACTGCATAATGCTGTAGTGTGATAAGGTAGTTAGGTCTATGTTCTAATCCCAGCTCTGCCATGTGTGTGTTTCCAGCTGCCTGGGGACAGAGTAATGTTTTTATACAGCTAACTCTCCGTATACTCCCTATCGGTGTCTTTGCCTTTGCTGATGATGTCACCCACCTAGAAGTATGCCTCTGGGAGTGCTGTGATCCAGTAATCTCGGTAGCACATTCTGTTACTGCATAATGCTGTAGTGTGATAGTATACACAGGTAGGTGTTTGATTCCAAGGCATGACAGGTGTGTGTGTTTGGCAGTCGTACCCTATGTGTTGGTATCTGTGGGTGGCTAGCTTCAGGATGTGTGGAGTGTGTTTTGTTGCTTTCCTATATAGTGTCCACAGATCGCATAATCGGCCAAGACACTGGGTTGTCAACACATACATTCACCAATAGGTCTGGTGAGTAAATGTCAGCAGCCCTACTCTTACCCTTACTACAGTCTGACCCATGTGACGCAATGAAACACACTTGCCTTGATAACAACACCACTACATAATGCAGATGGCACATGTAGCTTCCTTTTCATTCTTGTCTAATGCTTTGGTGTCATGTGGTCTGCTGTTGTGATATAAATGCAATATCTACATATGTGTGTGCATATGCATATGTGTGTGTATGTATGTATGTATATGTATATATATATATATATATATATATATATATATATATATATATATATATATGCCTATGTATATATATATAATATATATGATATATGTACTTATAGATAGATAGACATAGATATATACATATATGTATGTGGACATTAGCACTATTGAATGTTTGTGCTGGATGATCTGTACATGATCACCTCGGATGTATGTATATCTGGCATGGCATAGTGGTAAAGCACATGGTGTGCAGGGTCCTGGGTTCCAGTCATGTAGACACTGGTTAATTTGTTGCTGGGAAGACCAAGGGACATTGAATATGGTGATAGTAAGGCACCTTTAACCAGTTGTGTACAGATCTGAGTGACAGTAAGCAGTGGTTATTAATTTGGAGGGTCGGTATGGGTCATATAACTATGCATTAGAAGACTATACTATGCAGATGAGGTTGACAATAGTGAATCCCGTTTATCCCCAGGGTGTGATGCAGATCCCAGGAGTGTATGTGTGTAGATAGCCGGGTGCAGGGCTCGAATATAGATGAAAGCATGGGAGGGGGGTCAGGCATACTGTACGTACATTGGAGACCTGTGCCTCGGGATTGCTCCTGCCTTAGCACGCCTAAGCTAGGGGGTGTGTCTATACCTGCCTGGTGACATTGGGAGGGCAAAAGCAGTAGTGGGGTAGTCAAGGTAAACAGGTGATGATCAGCACAATCAGCAGATTACATGGCCAGCCCGCACCAGAACACTATGGTATTGTGAGCAAGCACCATACACACAGGTTTCTTCCACACTCTACACCACCGGTGTATACATGCGGGGGCATTTCACAACACAGTCCAACCAAATGAGAAGGGCTACAGCAGGCAACATAGAACAACATGTGCAGGAGGCTGAGGGTGGTGAGGATGTGTATGCTGACGAACAACCCTTAGTGGTGTGACATAACACTTTACAGACCCAGGGTGACTTACCAGGGGCTACATGAGCTGGGGATAGTGGAGCGCTATGGGGTGGACAAAAACCTCCTACAGCGGCTTGTTGACCTGCGCTGGCCACACCTGACACATCGAACAGGCTGAGGGAAAACTATCACAGTGGATACCACGGTATGTGTTGGCCTAGGTATACTAGCCACAGGTACCTCCCAATGCACAACTGGGGATATCATGGGGATCTCACAGGCATCTGCATCCAGAGTATTGCACCAGTTCACAGACGCCATGTCAACATACGCTAGTGAGCACGTACATGTCCTCAACACACATGATTTGTAGACCAGCAATCTGCATCTCTTCCACCACATGGCTGCCTACCCTGGGGTACTGGGTGCTATATCCTGCACGCACGTACGCATCAAAGCACCACCCAGTGAGCAGGGTAGGGCCTACAGTAACTGCAGGGGCATACCCTCCAACAGCTAGGCCATATGCGATGGCCAGGGCATTAAACTGAATGTGTGTGCTGTCTGCCCTGGAAGCTATGATGATTCCGATATATGGCATCTGACACAGCTGTACCACACCTTTGCCAATATGGACATCCCCTACAGTCTCCTAGTGGGGGATGCTGGGTAACCACTGGAGTCATGGCTGATGACACCCATCAGCAATGCACACACTACTGAACAATCACACCATAATGAGGCAGATGCACAGGCAAGACATATAATTGAGCATGTGTTTGGGATGCTCAGGTCATGGTTCTGATATCTGGACACATCCAGTGGAGCCCTACAGTATTCACTAGCTATATGCACACAAATTGTTATGGTATTTGCTATGCTACACAATCTGATCCTGCAGTAACAGTTGCAGCAAGAACAGCATGGGGCAGGGCCACATGGCCCACCACCAATGCCAAGGCCTGTACAGGCACAGTGTGACTTGGAGGATGAACTACCTGTGCTGGGCCCAGTAGGCAAAAGGGCCGTGCACAGTATGACCTGCCGTTGGCAAAGAGGCAACACAAGGCATATGCACTGACACAGTAGGTACCCAGGGATTTCACCCTCTCTGACTCGCACACAGTACAATGGATGCCAAACATGACACTACCTGTGCTCAGCCATGTATAGGAAGTGCACTGTGTGCATCCAACATAGGCAGCCCTCCAGCACCGTCCTCAGGTCTGGAACATCCCCAAGGTAAGGCAATCGACCTAACAATTGGCAGTTGTATTTGACTGTGTATTTACCCATTGCTATGGTATGGATGTGAGCATACAAGGGAATTTGGTGGTCGACTGTTAGGGCAGCAGACAATACACGTCCATAGTGGCACCATGACATCTGTAGCACATACCGGGGTCACAATATTAGCCAGTAGTACACAGGGTGTCCTAACCCACTGCAGGATACGGGCTGAACATCATGTGTGTCCATACAGCTCACACAAGTTCCATACAGCTGGACAGGTGTAGACCAATACAGACAAATGATATACAATGGCCTCTGGATATGCCCAATGAATGACCCCAACCCCCACAGACACACACAGACTACAGCAGGCAGTTTCCAGAGGACTGCAAAGTAGGAGCCATCATTGTATACACCAAAGATGTGGACATCCTATAAAAGGGCCTCACTGAGACAGATGGCTGTTGTCCAAGCCATGGGCTGTAGCTCAGTGCCAAAAGGTGCATTATCATCACCTTTGTTAAAACCTCTGTAGCCAAGAACTACAACATAGGTGGTAGTATACCTCACACTGTAAGTGTGACAAGAGACCCTGGGTCACAGGTGGACAGTGGATACAACTGTGATAACCACATTCCCACAGTGGTCAGGAAACTCTCTTATGTGGCACACCTCATCACAGAATGTGTCTCATGCAGAATAAAAGAGGGCATTGTTCCCCTCTACTCACCACTCACTAGAACTGTAAAAGAGTACAACGCCACTGTTGCTATGTACCACACAAGACAACTGCAACAACTGGAAAGCCAGCAGCAATACCTCACAAAAAGCATTAGTGGCCTGAAATACATGCCATACACAGACCATCACAAAATGCTCCATCCGTACTCCCTTGCATATAGCCTACTCAGAGGTGTTCACTGCCTAACATACAAAGCTATGTCACACATAGAGCTGCTGGATATGATCCACATAAAACACTCACAATCACTCTGACCTTTGGACCCAAAACCATGAGTGGAATACAAAAGGAAGGGGTGTAGCCATTTACCTTATGGATATCCGCACCTTCAGGTTACTGGCACAGCATGAGGCCTTGGAGACGATGCAAGTGCAACTAACATTAGGCAAAGCTGCCCATCAGATTGCAGCCTGCTACAGATCATGTACCTTGTCTCAGGAACCTCACTCAATATTCCAGAGAACAATGGCAAATATAAAGGTCCTACCAAACAACATTATATGAGGAGATTACAACTACCCAAACATTGAGTGTGTGAATTACTCATATATGTCCTTTGCCCAATGTATCCTACAGTTAAGAAACTCTAACACCCTGGAACAGCTGATCAGCATGCCCACTACAGATGACAACATACTGGACATGGTCATCACCAACATGCGGTACCAGTGTTCCACAACAGAGATAAACCCCTCGCTGGGAATATCAGATCATGAAGTAATCACACTGGACATCCACATCCCGCCCCCACACCCAGTCATTGAAAGCACTGTGAAGACATTTGCAAAAGCAAACTGCACACTTCCCAAGACCAAAGTGGAATGTTCCGAAGACCTCTTGCTATAGGATAATGGTATGCAATCTGCAGAAACATTTACAAGTGCATCCTATGAGCATCTACAGGGATGCCTGGAATGAGACATCACAAATAAAACCAAGATGCACTCCTCCAAAAATAGGACAACAAGCAGGTGTTTGTTGTCCATAAATAGGCTAGACAAGAGAAGGAGGAAACTAACACATGATAGATCCAACTTCACTTAAGGAAAGGTATCACTGATAATTATCAGGAAGAAACAATGATCGCTCATAAAATAATCCAAGGACAGTTTATAAAGACAAATAGCCAAGGAATGTAAGAATAACAACCACAAAGCCTTCGGTAGCTATACCAGACATGTAGGTGTCAACTTCCAAATATGCTGTCAGCTACTGAAAAAAGGAATGAAATACCCCAAACCAACTTTCATTGCCCACATCCAGGGGGACGAGTTCAGTGTAAACTCTCCCCCAATCACCCCCAAAAGGGCCTGTGTCCATCACAGAAGGATGCACAGACCCAGACGTCATGGACATGCAGGTAAAGACAGCCCTCACCAAAGCTAAGAACATTGCATCAATGTGACTGTATGTTGTCCCAGGCTGCGTCTTACACTAGGCCCATAAGGAACTACACACTCACCTACATTCACTGTCCAGACTCAACCGTACCACAGGCTATGTACCCAAAGAATGGCATACACTAACAGTCATCCAGCTCCACAAAGGATGTGCCAAAACAGAACCTGGAAACCATTGCCCAATATGTCTACTCATCCGGGTCTACAGAGCTATTGAGCCAATTGTCATGGAACCCATACACTGAGACATTGGAGATCTCCAGACACTGGACTCTACACAACTTCGCCTTGTTAAAGGCAGAGCCTGGCTTCCAAACCTAGTTGAGTTATTTAAAACAGTTACCATGAACATAGATGGAGGTGAAAGTAGTCCACACAGCCCATCTGGACCTCACTAAGGGCTTACTACACCATTCCCCACTCTGTCATCATGGATAAGTGTACCAGCTTGAACAATAACAGCTATGTCACAGGAAGGGTGGCCAAGTGGCTCACAGATCAAACATACATGTTCATAGTTGCGGGTGCCATGTCCAACTCTAAGCCAGTCACAAATGGCATCACACAGGTCTTGGTCCTGGGACCCCACCTGTTCAGTAGATATTGCTCAGAGGTACAGGGAAGCATGGCAGGTGTATGACTGAACAGGTTTGCAGATAAATGGTAACTGTGGTCCATAATTGACTGTGCAGCTGACACAGACATCCTCCAGAAGTGTCTTACAGAGACAGATACCTGGTGTCAAAACAATGCCCTCAAGCTGAATGGCAAAGAATGCATAGTCATCCCCTTTGGGTAAAACAAAGTTCAAACAAATTACCACATAGGTGGTAATCCAGCATGTACAGAGAAAGTCATTATGGCCCTGGGGACACAGGTAGATAGTAAACTCACCTTTGATGATCACATGCCCAAAGTGTTTAGACATTCCTTCAATGTAGCCCATCTAATGTCACCTAATGTAACCCACTTCATATAGTCTGATGATGTCACCATCCTACAAATATAACTGTGGAAAAAATAACTCCCAGTAATGTGTATAGCACATCATGTTAATGTGTATTTCTCTAGTGTCATGAACAAGTTAGGTAGGGGTTTGAATCCTGCACTGGACAACTGTGTGTGTGTTGTCTCCTTGGGAAGGAGAAGTATTTTTAGGAGGGTAGTAAGAGACCTCAAGAGCAGTAAATTAACCTTTGTCAAGTCTGATGATGTCACCATTCTACAAATATACCTGTGGAAAAAAGAACTCCCAGTAATGTGCATAGCATGTCATGTTAATGCATACTCTTCTAGTATCATGAAGTAGTTAGGTAGGGGTTTGAGTCCTGCACTAGACAAGTGTGTGTTTGTGTGTTGCCTCTTTGGGAAGGAGCAACCTTTTAGGAGAGTAGTAACCTGTAAGTCCACTGAAAAACGCTGACTGCATCCAACGCATAAAACTGCTACAGCGTGTAAAAACAGCAAGGAAGAACCTGATGAAGCTCATGTTGTGATGAGTGAAAGCGCGTAACATCAGTGTACACCACCACTTGTATTTGCACGTTTTATTGTGGATTAAACTTCCTTGCTGTTTTTACACGCTGTGGCAGTTTTATGCGTTGGATGCAGTCAGCGTTTTTCAGTAGAGTTACAGGTTATCTTGTGGACTAAACGCTTGTGGATTTGTGGTTTCTGTTTTAGGAGAGTAATAAGAGACCTCAAAAGCAGTAAACTAACCTTTGTCAAGTCTGATGATGTTACCATCCTACAAATATACCTGTGGAAAAAATAACTCCTCGTAAAGTTCATAGCGTGTTGTATTAATGCATACTCCTGTCGTATCATGAAGTAGTTAAGTAGGGGTTTGAATCTTGCACTTGGTGAGTGTGCGTGACACTGTTGGTCAATGTATTGTGGGTTTTGCTTTTACCACTGTATGACATATCATTATGCATTGCACATGTGATCTAGCTGTGTGGCAAATACATATCCATACATGTTACCTCAATTAATGCATGTGTGGGAACCCTGCTTTCTCCAAGAACACAGCTGTCATCCTTGCCAGACTGTGCTGCTGCTTCCCAGACCTTAGGTCACATCTGTATGCTTGTGACAAGCCCAGCCACTGCAGTGATCCCTGGCCTAGGTCATCTGTGTCACACAAAGTCATTATGGTTCCTATTGGAATGTGTGAGTGAGGGTCTATGTCCGAGGTATATGTCAGCCCTGTTCAAACGCAACAAAGTCTGTCAATGATGACTATTCATAACAGGTGTAGAACAACCTATGTGGATATGCATGCAGACCCCTCATTGCTTATGTGATCCACCAAGGGATTCCAAAATACCTTTGGAAATGTGATTAACAAAGGAGAGATGACATAACACTTGGTTGCATGTACACATCGGTACGTGTTCATCATGTTGGTGGCTACTACCTATGTGGTACTGTGGGGATAATATGTTCCGTAAAGGTGGATGACTATGCTTAGTTTGGCTTATAGCTTTACAGCATGGGTTTGACAACAGGCATCTGTCTGTATGATACCCTTGTGGAGGATGTGTGTGTTATCTGGAGAATGCATTGTAGGCCACAGTATAAATTACCAGACATGGACGGACATATCCCTACTGTGATTGCTTGTACCTAAGAGAGCTATATGCCAAACAGGAGTGGTCTCAGTAATGGGTGCAGGTGAATACCAGTGGTTACTGGCATTGTATAGTACCTGAAGGATCCAAATGTTGCTGTGTGTCCTACATCTGTGTGTCGGTTGTCAAGACATCATCTAATGATTGGTTATGGTCAGGCTGCTGAAGTGATGTATACCACCTGAATGCAAAACAATGACAGATAGTAACAGTATCACCCACAGCACAGTGTCAAACCATGTCATACACACATGTGTAGTCAGGTTTCAGAATGTGTGTAGTACAATGCATACTGGCCACCAATAGAAACTATGGAGTGTTACTGTGTAATACAGAGCATATAACCCTGGCCATGTGTCCACTATGCACGTACATGCAGACAGTGCACCTCCACCATGTTCACAACTGTACACCTGCAAATCTGTGCTACACACACCCCACACATACTGTCCACTCTCTAACACATGCTTTCAATACTGCACACATCAGCCAAGTTGCAAAGATTCTGCTTCTCTCTAACACTTTCCATACATATCCCTGCTAATATCTTTCCTTTTCATCCAAACTCAGCATCAGTACAATAGGATAAAACATACTATCACCTGTTCACTACAATACTAAAATCTGTACCTGATATAAGCTATAATCTGTATCTGAGAAAGGTATAAACCTTATCAGAGAACTTCATATTCTCATCTTGGTCTTACTTCAATACCTATATTCTTGATGTGTGGATGTCAACATATATATATATACAGATATATATATATATATATATATATATATATATATATATATATATATATATATATATATCTACAAATGCTAATGTATTGTGAATGAGAATATACATAAAAAAAAATTCTTGTTAATTTTCTACTACTTATTACTTCTAACAAATGCATTATATGCTGTGGAATTTTCCTTTTTGTACTACTCTAAATAATGTAACACCTAAATTTGTTCTTAAAACTTGCTTAGAACTGTATAATTGCTAAGAGTGTAACATGGAGCTTTTCTCCTCGGGCCTTCGTTGAAAATGGACCTATATCCAGTCGGACCCTCCCGGTTAACAAATGTAAAATAAATATAAATAAATAATGTGGCTGGACAATACACAATTGGAACCAACACTGGTGTAAACAACACTACAATGACAATCATAGCTTTAATGCATCATGCCTGCTCAGCTACACCTTCAAGCATATCATTACGCCATACTGCTGACAACATGCTAACATTGCTATACTGCTATATAGACACCCTGTGCATCAGCACCGTGGTAGCCTGTTCCTGCATCGATGTTACAGATGACAGGAGGCGGCACAGGTTTTGTCATATGCACAGAGTGTTTTGTTGGTTTGCCAGAGGCCTACAGTGAGCCATCCAATTGACGTGTGTGTGTGTGTGTGTGTGTGTGTGTGTGTGTGTGTGTGTGTGTGTGTGTGTGTGTGCGTGTGTGTCAGGAGCAAGAATACTGGAATGGGGCCAATGTTGTTATAATGTGTGTTGGTATGTGTTAGCCCTAGGTGTCTGGAGTATGTGTGTGTGTCTCCATGCACACAGTTCCACCATGTGGCTGCCATATACGGGTATTTGTGGGACAGCCACAGACTGTACCTGTGAGACTTTACAGATCACAGTCTTTGGCCACGGATATGGTACCTGTGCCTGGCAGGGTTGCTACTGACACTTTCAGGTACCAAACCAGACTGGGTACTATCCCCAGAGGTGGATGGATGTACACTGGACACAGGTCCCTGCTGGGACTATCCAGAGCCACATGCACGTGGTCTTCAAGGACGTTCTATGGACAGCCCACCCCCAACATTGCTGGGGCTGGTACTGGCACTACGGGAGCGGCTGTGGCTTGCAGGACATCCGCGGTGACTGCCAGCTGCTGATGTTGCTGGCATACGTCCACGTTGACGTCTCAACCATCCCGCACTGCCCTGACACATGGACATGACATTGCAGAGGATATCTAATGTCTCTTCCCAACATCTATTAGTGACCTCGGTGTAATGACGGATGGCACCTGCTAGGTCACGGATACTGTCAATGACAGCAGTGTTATGTGCCCTATGTGCCCTTAGTCCCTGTCTGGTTTACCGTTCCATACATGCCTGTGCCTCCATGACAGCCTGGAACATGCGTGATGTTGTCAGACCTGTGGCACGTCTGCCAGTGGCATGATGAGCAGCAGTGCTCCTACGAGAACCCCTGGACATCTGCCTATGTGGTACCCTTCCAGACATCTGGGTATGGCTGCTGTGTTGGGATGCATGTGCCATGGATACCACACTGTCCTGGCCAATGCCAACTGTATGCTGTCCCTCAGCTATGGGCATTGGTGATGGATGTATTGGCAGTATGACTGTATGCATGGATGGGGTGGACAGCTGTGTACTGTCGATTGGTGGCCCAAAGACAGAACCTGGCAAACACGCCTGTGCCTCAACTCATCTATCTTCATTATCACTATGTGGCTCAGTGACATCAGTTTCCCTGCTGCAGTGAACCAGCCCTAGCACAGCACCTGTGGGAGAAAGACAGGAAACACACTTTACGACCTGTACATGATGTCGGCACGCATGTACACATGCACACATGAACACATGCACACATGAGCACATGAACACATGAACACATGCACACATGCACACATGAACACATGTACACATGAACACATGAACACATGAACACATGCACACATGAACACAGGAACACATGAACACATGCACACATGCACACCTGAACACATGCACACATGCACACAAATACACTCCTCACTACAGCAGATACCCACACACACCATCAGCAATCCAAAACATACTCAATAGTGGTTGAAGGCAGGTTACAGTATCACAAGGCAAACAATCAAATCACATATGTCAGCATGCAGAAAATTTGTTGCTCAAGACCATGCAGTGCGAGTGTAGACAGTCCTTGTTAATAACAGTATACATGGCTTTGATGCATGTGTGTTGTTGTTCAGTGATTGGCCTCACCCTGAAATGCAATGTGTAAATGGACACAACATTGCTGTGCAAGTATTAAAAGGTCTGCAATGTCCTGTGCACCATCACTCACAGGTATACATACCATGGCTAGGTATGTATCTGTGTGTCACATGGATATCCATTTCTGATTACACTGTCTGTGTCTGTAGCAGATAATTGTGGACACAGGCTTAGCGCATGCACGCTATGTATACACACAGGATGAGTGGTGCATGTATACGTGATGGAATACCATTGCTCAACATAGCCATTGTACAGTGGTTATGGTGAGTGTAGGACATATTGTGGACATGCCAGTGCCAGCCATGACATGGCATGCTACAACATGACTGCAACATTAAACATCACACATACCCAATGTGTGTCATGTGACCTATACACTCAATAGCATTACAATACATATATGTATCACTTTGTACAAATGGTCATTGCTATGCATATTGTGTATAGGTGCATATGTTTGCACACACACAACATTGAGGTGTATAGCAATGACTGCTATGTGTAGTATTGTGGTCACTGTAACTGGATGGGGTGTAGTACCATGAGCCATCATCATCATGCATCATCTGGTCACGCAAGGCTACTAATGTGTGCCAGACTGCCACCTAGCATGCTGTACCTGAACTGCAGTACCGTGGCTACATTCAAAATTACACAGTCACTTGTTACATGGGTTTGCAAGGTGCCCAATAGGGAACATTGCCTAACATGAATGTGTTATGTGTTGAAGAGTGTCGCACAGCCCAATGATAGGCCTCTACCCCTCAGGTATATTATGTGTGCTGTGTGGATGACATGTGGGATACTGAAGTGTGACCTTACAGCGGGTGTCTGGATACGCCATGTGTAGCATGTTAAGGTGTACTGCATATGACAAAGTTGTGTATGTTGTGTACATGTGTAACAACTATGCCTATCCAATGTCCAGTACGGTGTTGCCACAATTGTGTGTGATACTCTGTGTATTGCATGTGATTGAGGCAGCTACTGACATTACTGAGATGTGCATAGTCTTACAGTAAACATGCACAGCATGCATTATGCGTAGGTATGTTACGTGTACATGGCCTACACCTCACCTATGACATGCACATTTCATTAGCAATATTAAATTTATAACACACTCACCAGCATCGACCGGCTGCCTTGCTGTCACACCAGAGGGACCACAAGAATATGAGACAGTTTGTTAGTGGCCACAACTGTGGCATTGCTACTGCGAGTTTGCTAAACTACAGTAGTACAACAGTCGACAGTCACAGGCATACAGATTATATTCCAAATATCAGTATTGCACAACACTAGGCAGCACAACTGCTAAACACACAGTACACATCTCACATATGTATAATCTACCTATACAGGTAACAGTAGTCTACAGATAGGGCATGTTACCTGCACGCTCCATGTCAACATGCTGGGTGGCTCCGGCCTCCATGATGACACATGTATGTGGCTGTTCCTGTTGTTGGCCAGGAGCCACCACGCTTATGAGCAGCTCCTCCACTCTGGTGAGGGGGGGATGAATGGCTACCCCACCACCTGTGGCAAGCTGTTGTCTATGGATATCAAATGCACGCCGCCGGACATGTCTAATTAAATCACTGCAGTGATGGCATACCTGCTCATATGTCCGGTTATGCATGCCTATGTCATTTACCCGACGAACAAGATCTTGCTACAGTGCAGTCCACTCATGCTGGTCCTGGCTGGTTCTAGAGAACAGCAGGGTGTAGTGCTGCACCAGGCCACTGTGTATTTTTTGTTCCTCTGCAGCTGTATAACATGGGTTGCGTTGGTAGGCCATGCCCCTGGAAGACAATTAAACAATATGTGTGAACAAGTCATGTGGCACACTTAACATTCTAAAGTACAGATATCAATTAAATGTCATATATAGCATCCGATTGGCTGTCAGACGATACACACATTCAATACCACATATTAGTGCTCAGGCCACAACTGGATGACAGTGCCTGGCACGCTCTATATATCAAACCATGTTCTGCCCAGCAGCAAAGAGAAGCCAGTATGTAAGACTATACACCAGTACATGACACACGGTATGTGACACAATGCACCACCTAGCCACAGGAGGTATATATCAAGCTAATGCATAAAGAAATATGTCATCCATTGCAATGAATGTAAAGAACAGTTACAGCATTACCAGTATACCACACTAGTCGTTCATGCCAAACCCCTGCCTAACATATGTGCACAGTTGTTAATATAGGTGGCATACTGCTGTACTAGGCTATATATGTTGATAGATACACACCTATCCCCTGTAACACACATATGATTGAGGGCATGGTACAGGCATAATTACACACACATCAGATATACATACAACACACAAATGTATGCCAACCCAGATGAGCTTTACCTGTGTACCATACAGTACTGTGTGCCACTACTTAGAAAACCTTACGCCTGCGGTATGCAATCTGTGAGGACTACAGGGAACACACAAAACAGTGTTTCCAAGCAATGTGAACATACACCATACTGTACTGTTTAGGCCTACAGATTCAAGTAGTACTACAGTTCATATGGGAGTTGGATTCACCAGCAGTACCACTCACTAAGCATACATATATTAGCCTACAATGGGACACCACAGTCGACAACAAGGGACTACGTCACACCATATGGCATACTACTTTTTCTGCCTAGCAATAGCATCCACATCTTTTGCTGGGATCACAGCTAGGACACAAACTACCATGACAGAAACAATTTCACACTAAGCTATTACACCTTTACAGACCTGCACACATTCACCAACACATTCACCATCACACTCAGTCAACCTCACATAGCAATTATTGCACTAAGTAAATGTGTGTGTGCATCATGTCATAGGTAGGTAATACACTATTGGCCCTAGGGCCTACAGCAGCCTAGCCATATGCTACCCTAGCCTTTGACACACATGTAATTTAATTTCACTTGCCCATGTCAACCAGAGCCACAGAGGTGATTCCTGGGGTGTATTTCCTATCTCCCAAACAATCATCAGGAGTATTTATGACAACTGCTAATGAGGAGCTTTGTTTGCTATTGATAGGTGGTTTGTTCCAGAATATGACATGTCTCTGAGATAGGAATCTATCCCTCCAGCATTTGCTGTTTAGTGAGCTGACAAGGTTTAGAGCCCTAGAGAGTGTATCTCAGAGGGATTGTAATATGTTTACGTGGAGGATGTCCAACAGCTATGGGTGTGACATAGCTCTGTATGTTAGGCAGAGGTCATCTCTGGGTAGGTGGTATGCAACACAGTCTAGCTGTGGTTTTGTGAGTTGGTCTGCATAGGGCAACTGTCTGAGGCCAGTATTACTCTTTGTGAGGTATGTCTGTGGCCTTTCCAGTTGCTGTAGTTGTCAGGTGAGGTACATACCACATGGGGCATTGTACTCTATAATGGGTTTTAAGTGTGATGATTAGAGGGGAACACTGACCTATATTTCCCTAGATGACACACCTTTTATGATGACGTGTACCACATAGACAGAGTACATGACTAGTGTGGCACTGTGATTATCAAAGGGGAGGCTACTGTCCACCTGTGTCCCATGTTCCCTTATCACACCTTTGGTGTTAGGTAGACTACCACCCATGTGGTAGTTAATGGGTACAGTGTTTTCGCAAGAAGGGATGACACTGCAGTGTCAACACTGAACTTCAGTCAATGCCTTGGTCACCAGGCACCTGTCACAGTAAGTATGACCCCGTGTGTCTCTCTCTCTCCCTCTCTCTCTCCATATAGATATAGATATATATATATATATATATATATATATATATATATATATATATATATATATATATATATACATACACACACATACATACACACATACATATGAACATCCATTGCTGTAAATATAGATGTACATATAGGCACATATACAATCCACTTTTCATGGTGGGAGTATCAATTATGCAACAGTTGTGAGATATACAGTTATGTAATAATATTGCACAGTGTTCTGCAGAATGCATTGAAGGTGTCCTCAGCCCTTGTAGTTTTAGCAGGCCTCACTGGCTGCAACACTGCAACACTGACAAATCATACCCACAGCGTTTAACCACCACATGTCAGATACCAGCACTGCATGCTGTTTTCTTTGCCACACACTACAACCTACATAGAAATATGCACATAACAACCTTCTACAATATATATATATATATATATATATATATATATATATATATATATATATATATATATATATATATATATATATATACATACACCCTTCACGAACAGTTGCAGTATGTCCCTTGCCCTATGCACATGTACAGATACATATAGATACGTGCTGCTGCCACATATGGATGATTCACAGTATGTAGAGTACTCTTCAAAAACATCTACTACATGCCAGCAAATACATATGTGTTACATACCTTTCCTTTGTATTTCTCTGTTCCATCTGTTTTTAAAGGAAACATTTTTTTGGGGTTTCTCTGTCTGTTGATGTCGCTCTTTCTTTTTCTGTGTCTGTCTGTTTCTGTCTCTTTGTCTTTGTCTGCATCTTTGTCTCTCTCTCGCTCTCTCTCTCTCTGTTGCTGCAATAATATTATTGCATGTGTAGACAGCAAGTACAGCCTGCTTTTCTAGGTATCTGCACATGTGCATATGATGGCCTCTGCACCAATTGGTGCCCACCATTTAGTAATTGCATGCAGCCTGCTGTGTGGTAATTGCAGTACTCACTGTCATAGCAGCCCACTGCTATAAAATGCTAAGTTAGGTAGGCATAGCATTTCAGCTTTCCAAGGTGGGGCCCATGCTTGTTTGCTGTGGACACCGTTGTGTCAGTCAGAAGGTTGGTATACTTCTTATATCTGAAGCTAGGGTTGTAGCCAGTGATTTGCATGTTGTACTCAAACCTGACTGTTGCTGCTACTAGTACACACTTTTCAGTGTAGAATTTTACTCACCCCTCTAAATGCTAACACAAGATACATGGGAGTATGTACTTTCTTTTCTAATTAGACAATTAACTGCCATACAAAAGTAGTTATTGCAATGTATCCTTCTGGCACATGAACTGTTTGTGAACTACTATATTGTAAATATTAATTTACTCACTTCTGAACAGTTTGTGTTTTTTTTTATGTTGACATTAGCTCAGGCTGCTCAAGACAACTGGATAAATTTCAGTACTGAGTATGCCTACCTACATCCTTGGTAGAGCTTGAATACACAGGTATATTTTTCTTTTGGGTAGGGGTGCAGAAGTACAGAAAGCATTATTTATTACTGTGTGATGTTTATCTTGCTGAACATACAGAGTTGCTGTGTACCTGTTAGTCTATCAAGGCTAGTAGTCTGTCTGCGTAGCTCCCACCTGTGGACACATCCAGATGGTAGCCAGAGGTTAGCCTATTATTCTTTGTCTTTGCATCACACCGGTCTTTTCAGCACTGGAACATTGGCATTGTCACAGTTAGTTGCTACCAGTACATGGCTGCATCCTTTGATATTTCTGTGCTGTACTCCTACATAAGGGTATGCTTGTGGGACTCCTTTCAAAGCTATTTGCAGAGTTTGTAACAGCAGAAAAGCTGATATGCCTGTGTGTTTCTGCCTTTGCCAGGCCTCTGATACACTCAGGAATATATTTGAACAGCCTCAGGAAAAGGTACATATAAGTGAGGGTCACCTTTAATATATTACAGACATTAAGTTGTGACTGTGAGGGAATCACAGCATATGTATTAATACGCCTTTTCTGATGTGCAAGCAGTGTCTACTCTTACTCATTGACATTATTCATTAAGTGTAATTCCCCACTTTTCTGCCTAACGTCAGTACTTTTCAGAGGGATTCAGAGGGACACAGCTAACATTTGTTTACGAATCAGGGACATCCCTGACAAGCAGTTACAGTTGGGAAGTATGACCTCTGCCCTATTCAAATATGCCAGTGTTTATCCTGCTCTGATACTGTGTGGGGTTTGTAAAGTGCTACTGTAATATTATTTCCTGCTAGAATGGCCGGTTCTCTTTTCACAGTCATGTCATGCAATTTCACAACTGCTGGTAAAGATCCACAAAACAAGATTTGTGTTATGGCATTCATATTTTTCCTTTATATTCACTCATTGTAATGCATGCTATATTTATTGCAGCACCAAGTTGTTGTGTGGCTTAGTGGTACTTCATGCAGTGTATTGTGTCCAAGGTACAGTGTTCGAGATTGACAGAGGTGTTTTATTTTGCTGCTCATCAGAAAAATGGCCCTGCCATGCAGAGTGGCTAAGGCACTTTTAAGTAGTTGTAAGCGGGTTTGTGTGGGTTTGCGCAATGCTTAGCAATACTAAGCTAAGCGCACACATGCGCACACTCGCTCAAACCCACTTACTACTGCTTAAAAGTGCTTACTCCTGCTAAACCCATGCTAATTTCTTTGAAAGAAAAGAAAATGGGGAGATAGGGAAGTGGTGAAAAAGGGGGAACAAAGAGGGAAAGACAGTAGGGAAACCAGCTCAGGATGTGCAGGATGGGTGTAGGGAAGGTCCATAGCTGCCCATTTCTTTACCAGCAACAGCTGTGCATATGTTAGAAATTTGGAGTGAGATTTGAAACCTTCCACCCCTGAGAGAGGGGTGAGGACAACAAAGTATGTTGTACTGCCAATTATAATTATCATTTTACATGTCCAGCCGACATGTGTGCGAAATGGGCAGCTATGTATGGGGCGTGATTTTTTTGCTGGAGCAGATTGCCCATTTATTTTTTCAGGTGAGAGTGGAATGTGAGGTAGTGGAAGTAGGTATATTGTGGGAGGTAGGTTGGGGAGGTAAACAGACAAGACAAACAAGACCCATACAGGGGTGGAATATAACACAAGGGGTGGGTGAATGCAATTTACGGGGAAGGATGTTTGGAAATCGCAAGCCCATGAGCCCACAGATGGTAACAGTGGAACTGAGATCCCCACCCATGAGCAGTCACCACTGCACCTTCACAGCCCGGAGGGTGGTTGTGCTGGGGGCTGCAAAGGAGGGGCAGGCTTACCCATGAGTCGCACCACTCTTGCCTCGAGCTGGCATAGGGGATCAGCGACTGAATGCTGGATCTCCCTACGCACCACAGCCCAGACCCTTCGGAGGGTGACAGGTGGCCCTCCTCCACCCACGCTTGCACGGGGGGGTGAGCCCCATCCCCTGCAGCACTTTCACCCGAAGGTGGCACAGGACCAACAGAGGAGGGGGGGCCCGGGCTGGGCACCGGACCTGCTCGTGCCAGGTGCAATCGCCAGCTGAGGAGGGACAGGTGGTTCCACTGGGACTGGCCTTCCCATATGTTCTGTGTTTAGGTGCATTTAATGACAACATAGACAACAGCATTCCAAATTAGTTGTAACAGCATGCAGTAATATTCCCATTAACCGAACACACCAGGGTTCCAACAGTTGAACAGCAAGCATAACACATGAATATATTGAATGACAGTGGACATTCCAACAGCATGCAGGAATGAGTGGTGGCAACAGGCCACCAAGATTGTGGTGTTTGAACAGGGCACATGCATCAAATTAAATGCAGATATTTGTAGAACAATAGGACATATGTCCCAACAAATGTTTTGAGATTACACATACCCACTGAGGTGTGGAATTGCATTGTTTATGCACATACAGTAGAGTGTAAAAAGATACCTCCATTAACATCTTATATGTACCTATAGTTTACACTACATTCCTATTGACTGCAGGTGTATATCCCCTACATGTATTATTACACTAGGCAACGAGCATTAGGTTGTGTAATGGGTTTGGCTAGCTCATTACATACCTGACCTATATCTGACATACTAACTGTCCAGGATGCAGATGTTACTGCTACGTATTTATTTATTGTATTTATATTTATATATCTACATATCTGGATGTGTTTGCGTGACATTTTCAGTTATATTTCTACAGCCCCCTACATTTCTAGCAGCACACTCACATTTCTGGGGAACACATTAACAAGCTACTTGTGTGCCAGATTTGCCTATGGATGCCAGCCATTAACTAACTGTTGAGGACTGTATATATGCTTCACAGCTACTGGCACTCCCTTCATCCACTTTATATGGGACTGCCCAACTGTGGGTTGACAGCGCTTAATACAACAGTACTATTTATATAATGCAAGAGTACAACAACATTTCAAAGTAAGTGACACTGACACACTCCAGGTATTATACCTTTATTAATTACATTCCACACTTTTCTAGAGGCTCTCTCATTTATTTGATATTACAGTGCATGCAGAAGACTTATTCAAAATGTATTATACCTTTATTAATAGGTTACAACACTCTTTTTTCAGGCTCGCTCTCTTATTTTATATAACAGTACATGCAGAGATATTATTCAGGACTTATTTTACCTTTATTAATGGGTTACAACACTCTTTTTCTGGCTCTCTCACTTATTTTATATAACAGTACATGCAGAGAATTATTCAGGGCATTTTATGGCTTTATTATTGGGCTACAACACTTTTTTTCAGGCTCTCTCACTTATTTTATATAACAATACATGCAGAATAATTACTAACCTGCCTGGTGGCCAGCCTTAGCAGCCTATCTGCATAGGCTTGCTGATTTGCAGCATAGACACCTGCAGCTGTGAAGTAAATGAAGGGATATTGAGACATACCTATCCATTATATAGACTACAATAGCATTTCTTACATACTTCATTTCATGACTACCTACTCAGTAGTGGGGCATCGTGCATGTCACAGGCCTCCTGTATCCATCGGTTCAGTATGTCCTGTTTCCATCTCTTCAGGTCTGCATGGTGGTGACGGACCGGCTCATCAGTCCGAGGGACACCTGTGGCACTGGTGAGATCATGAGCTAACCAGTTCTAAGCCTCTGCTTTGTACTCCATCCCTTGAAACTGGCCCTGCAGGAGTCTTGACTCATGATGGTGGACAAGGAGCCAAACCATGTATTTTGACTCCTCAATGCCCCACCCTTGTGCTCGAAAGCGAGTACCCTTTCCAGCACCGGCCATTTTGACTGCAGATGGGAGCTACAATCAGTTATGGTGAGTATTCCCGCCTATGGAGCTTAAATATGCCTCATTTCCCACACTTATTTGTGATTGGCCATTTTGAAAGTTCTCAGCTAACAGCAAACCTGCTTAGCAATGGTTAAACTTAACAGTGCATGTTTATGCTAAGCTGTCATGGCTTAGTGATTCAGTATTTTGATTATGGTGCACAGTGTCCCTGGTTCGAGTCTTGTCATTGCTTTTTATTTTACTACTGTCCAGACAGGCTAGGGGGTGTGGCTGTGTTTAGGCGATTTTGCTCAAATTTGCTCTACGTTGCTCTACGTTGCTCCACATTGCCCGACATTGCCCGACGGTACGCTGGTTAGCGCGGTGCACAGCTCCACGCAAACCTATTGTGCTAGGTAAAGCGCTGCTTAGCTATGGGCAACTATATTGCGCTGGGTACAACGCTGCTTAGCTATGGGCAATTATATGTTAATATCCTTAATGCTGCTCACCTTCTTATATTTATATATATACATTTTGTTCACTAATACATAGGCCATTTCAATGCTTTTTACTAAAATTTCATTCATATATGTCAGGAATTATTGTATATACTAATTTAAAACATAAAATAGAAAGGGGAGTGGTGGGACTAGAACTGGGAATGCCTCCTCTTTGTGTGAAGGCTCTACCACTATGCTATTGGGCTTAATTTGCATAAACATTTGTTATTATTCTCTTCGATGTCGAAATTGCTAACTGTAGCTAAGCAATGGGCACACTTGCGCAAACACGTGCAAATACGGGCAGCTATAGCGGGAATTATAAAAAAATAAATAGTTTGCATTTTACAATTACAAAGGGGTTTAGTATGTGGGGATGTCTAGGGTTTGCTATGTGTACATTTCAGTGGACTCGCTCATTGAACTTGTCATTTTCACATTTATATGGTTGCAGGGGCGTGGATATTTGGACTGCTTGGCAGTCTGATATGCCCCCTGCAGTCTTACACGCTCTGTGTTAGCCTTCCAGTTGAGTCAGCGCGCCCTCATGAATATGCATGGCGCGCTGACATCATAGTCTTAGACGGCAGTTTCCGAGTAAGACTTGGTTAGTCTTACATGGAGGATTACTGAATCCCCCTCATTGATTATTCTGCCAGATGGAAAAACATACATGAAAAGATATGGCTAAAATCAGGTCTTACATTACCATCACAATATATTGAGTTGCTATCAAATAATTTTCTTTGGATGATGAGAGAACATTTTACAGAAAATAAACAGAAGCAGAAAAGTTCTAAGTTTATAAAAAAATATTAAAAGGATATAAAACACTTATGAATAGGATTCCCAACATAAAAGCTTGGTAATTCTTGCTGTATACTATTGCATGCACACAAAATAACATTAAAACTTTTGCTATAGATATAATCAAGACTCTTAGAAAGCATGAGCTGACTTATTGGCATCAGTTACTAGACTGTGGATAAGTTTTAACAATGGCGCAAATAAGAAACAAATCTGATTTAGGTAATGATCTATGGCTACACATACAGGATATAAGACAGTACATTTTAAACAGAATAGAGACAATGCAATTAAAATCAGACAAAATATTTATTTATTTATTTATTTATTTATTTATTGACATTTGTTAACCGGGTTTGTCCAACTGGGCTTGTGGCCCATTTTCAGTGGAGACCCGAGGAGAAAAGCTCCAGTAGTACATTTTAAACAATTACAATTTTAAACAATATTGATATAATAGCAGTTATAGCAAAAGGATTCACATATGTTGGGTTACATGCATAAAGTTAAAGTTGCATTAAAAAGAAGCTAAGTAACAATTTTACATTGATATAGTTCAATAGGTCAACAATAAAAAAAATTTGTTTGTATAAAATTATGCAAATGCATAGTAAACACATTGGAGAGAGAGGTGTAATGAAGTACTAAGTATGGTCCTTTTGAGGGTACATAAAGGGAAGGAAGACTAGATAGGGTCATGGCAAGGGCAGGTTCTAGAATTACAAAAATAAGCTTTTAGTTCATTTTTAAAGTGTGAAGTGTGGGAGATTGAGCATAAGTCAAGGGGAAGTTTGTTCCAAGCATGGGCAAGGAAGTGTTTGTAGAGTAGTTTGCCTACTGACCTTTTTGGGTGGTAGATATCAAGTAATTGTTGGTTAGAAGTACGGAGGGTCCAGGATGGGATGTAGATGGACACTAAGGAAGATAGAGATGGACAGAAGGAGGGTTTATAAAGAATAGAGCGTAGCATATGAAATTAATAAGATAGCAGAAATTGGGGAAGTTCAAGCCATTGAAGAGAGTTTAAAGAAATGCAGTGGTGTGAGTTGTATGGGGAGTTAGTAATGAGTCTGGCTATTTTATGGTAAGTCTGTTTGAGTTTGTTTAGAGTGGAGGCCTGGATATTGGTAAGAACTGGGGCAGCATATAAGAGGGAGGGGAGGAGGAGTGCCTGGCCTAGGGTAAGTCTAGATTCAGGGGTTAGGAATTTTTTGTTCCGATATAGCAGACCTAGTTTTTTTTTTTTTTTTTTTTTTTTTATACACTGGAGTATGTGTAGGTTGAACTTTAGTTCATCATTGATAATGACCCCTAGGAGTTTTGTGTGGGTGTCAGGTTGGATAGTTGTATTGTTAGAAGATGTAATAAAAAAAGGAGGTTTTGTGATGAGAAAGAGAACAGGGAAGGAAAAGTAGGAGTTTGGTCTTTTTGGGATTTAGGATCAATAGGTTGTGAGAGAGCCATTATGCAGTGGATAGTAGGGCCTGTTGGATCAGGCAGTGTAGTTCAGGAATGTTATTTGAAATGGATATAAGTGTGGAGTTGTCGGCATACTGAATAAGGGAGGATTCTTTGCATGAGATATAAAGATCATTGGTGAAGATGTTAACAAAAGGGTTCCCAAGATGGAGCCTTGGGGAACACCAGTGGAGATGGGAAGGAAAGGTGAGGAGGATGAGAGCCATTTGACAGATTGTTCCCTGCCAGATAGGTAACTATTAAACCAGGCAAGTGCGGAGGGGGATAGCTGGAGATTTGCGAGTTTGGATAGTAGTAGAGGATGAGAGATAGTATCGAAGGCTTTGGAGGGATCTAGGAAGAGACAGGAAATGAGTTTATTGTTGTCTAGGGCCTCTGCAATGATATGAGTGAAGGAGAGGAGGGCAGTGGTGGTGCTATGGTGAGGACGAAACCCATGTTGGGTAGGGGTAAGTAAGTAGTGTGTGAGGAGGTGATTGAGAAGCTGTGAGTGAATACATTTTTCTAATATCTTGGAGAGGGGGGACAGAATGGCAATGGGTCAGTAGTTTGAGGGGTCAGTGGAGTTTCCACCTTTATAAACAGGGATAGTGAAGAAAGATTTCCAAAGGGTGGGGACAGTTGATTCCAGAATAGATCAATTAATTTGTATAGATATAGGATAGGCAATTGAGTCAACTGCAAGTTTGAGGAATGTAGGAGATAGATTGTCAGTGGAAGGAGAGCAAGGTTTTAGCTTGAGTAGTAGAGATTTGATGTAAGTAATGGGAACTGGCTCAAAAAAAAAACAAAGTTGTGTTAGTGGGACTTGGAGGGGTGGTTGTCAAAGTAGAGTTTGGTTTAGAGGTTACCAGATTTTGGATGGAAGAGATAAAGTGTTTATTCAGGAGGGTAGCTGTTTCCTGAGAGGAAGAGTTAGGGTATGGGGGGGGGGATTAGAGGGATTTCCAGGATAGAGGATGTTGTTGAGAGTTCACCAAAATTTTCGAGGACTGGATTTGTTGTTAAGCTGAGCAGAGCTATAGTATAACTTTTTGTCATTAGTTGTATGTTTTTTTGCAAGGTTCCTCAGTTGCCTGTATTTTTGAAGAAAAGGTGGTTGTTTAGTTTTAGTCCAGGTTTTCCAAGCACAATCTCTTTGTTTCATGAGAGACCTAGTCTCCTTGGAGAGCCGGGGAGCATGATTTGATTTTACTGTGATCTTCCTAGAGGGAGCTAAGGAATTTAGAGTATTCATGAAGATGCTATTGAAAGTGCTTACAGCATCATTTATGGGGAGGTGTTTTAGGATGGACCAATCTATGGTGTGAAAAATGTAGTTAAATTGGGATTAATTGAAAGTCGATAGTTTTCAACAGTCTTTGATAAGGTAGGGTTTAGGAATATGGGAGTAGTGTCTTAAGATGGTGGTAGGGAGATGATCACTGAGGGAGTCAGGTAAGGTAGTGGGATTATGGTATTGGTGGGGGGAATTGGTAAGGATCCAGTCTATGAGGGAGCTGGAAGTAGAACTTTTATTGAAGCAAGTTGGAGATATTATAAGTTGGTGGAAGCTGTGTAGGTGGATACTGAGTTGGGGAGAGTCAGTTGTGAGTTTGGACCAATCAGTGTTGACATCACCCAGGATAAGTGTCTCATATGGTGTGTTGTGGGAGAACCAGGATAGGATGTTTTCAAGAATGGGCCGATTGTTACCAGGAGGAAGGTAGACAGAGGCAATTGCAAGTTTTATGTGGGGAGTCAGATGGCAGTTAAGGATGATGATTTCAGCTTGGAGGAAGTCAGGAATTGGGGAAGGGTATGGTGAGAGGTTAAGGTTGTTTGAGAGAAGATGGCTACACCACCCCCTTTTTTACAGGTCTATCAAATCTGAAGATATTATAACCTGGTTTGAGTATTTCACTATTTGAGATTAGTGGCTTGAGCCAGGTTTCAGATAGGAAGAGGATGTGAGGGGTATTGAGAGCTATCCATGAGTGCAGCTCAGTGACTTTATTTGCTAGACTCTGAATATTTAATGAGTAAATAGTTAAGTATTTGGATGGAGATGATTGTTGCGACTGAAGTTGGTGACTGTTAGAGGAGTAGGATGGGGCAGTGTAGTGGTAGTTTTGGGGAGATAAGAGGGGACAGGGTTGGGGTGGATATCTCCAGAACAAAGTAGGTTTTTAGTTAGGAGAGAGTGTGTAGTAGATGCTAGATGGAGTTTGTATAGTTTTGACTTAGCTTTATGGGAAGGTTTAAAAACCTGTATTATGGATAGTTTATATAGACTTGAGGTAGAGGTAGTAAAGAGATTAGGGGAGATAGTAAAAGATGAAGTACTTGGATATATGTTGTATGAGTGAAAAGTTGGTGAACACAGGAGTGGATCAAAGAGATTGGAGTGGTAAGAGGTGGGGACAGAGAAAATAAGGAGTAGTGTAGAAGATATTAGAAAATAATACATGTTGGAATAAAATATGGTCAGATAGAGTAGGTAGAGACAGTGGTATAGAGGAAGTGGTGTTGACAAGATTGACAGATTAGTAAGATGGTTGTGGCAATAAGCAGGAAGTGAAAGTGTAGTGGCTAATGGGACAGGAAGGTGAGGGATAGTTAGGTATAAAGGTAATTGCAATGGGAGTGGGTGGGAATGGGGTAGGGTAGGGGAGTGAAGTGAGCCCGAGCATGGCGACAGCGAACGGAGGGAGGCTAGCACCCTGGTAAAGATGAAGTCATAGAAACAATCAGATAAAGACAGTGAAAAACTAGCTTGAGAGACAAGGATATAAAGTTTCTAAAGGTATAGTCACCAGAAATAAAATAAAAAGAAATAAAATATGAGCAGAAGTAAGCTTACACACGTAGATTTACTTGAAGCAAATCCAGTGCTGTATGGTTAAAGTAAGCTACAATAGAGAGGGGCTTTGGAGGGGGAGAGAGAGGTATTACTAGCAGCTAAAAGCAGGGAAAAAAAACATTAATATGCAAAAGTCTGAAGACAGTAAAATAGGGCAGGTGCACTAGGAAAGACAGTTATGAGTAAGGCTAAAAATGAATTCAGGGAAGGGTAAAGTACAGAACAGGAGAACATACACAGAAACAGTATGAGGATAGTGGGTAACCAAAGAGAAAGGATAGGAGCTGCTGATGTCTGCTTTTCGTGGTGACTAGCAAAAAAAACACTGTACATTCTTGTTGTGCTTATAAAGTCTAGCATTAATTAAAAGATTAGCTTATGTAGTAGTTATTTACTGAGACACATGCTTCAGTGGTATTATTTTAAGCTTAAAATAGTGGCTTCCGGACCGATGGTTAGAGTTGCAAGGTATCTGTTAAGGTCCTTAAACCTGTGTTGCCTGTACTGTGGCCAGGAGAAAACCGCAGGGAAAATCCACTAGGATCCAGTGGTATTATTTTAAGCTTAAAATGGTGGCTTCCGGATATATCTACATTTATATAACACAAGCTGTTCATGGAAAAGGTTATTTATCAAACATCTATAAAATAATTAATAACACAAAATTATATCATGCAATAAACAATGAAATGCCAAATGACAATGACAAGAAATTAATACTTCTTCCACAAAGGAAACATCTCTTTCATTGGAATGGAAACTTCATGTGGAAATTTATTCATAGGTCTTTTATAACACCACATAAAATGGAAATATTGTTTAAACAAAATATAGGATGTTGGAGATTTAAAAGCAACTTTAGAGAAGGTTGGAGGCATATGTTTTATGATTGTCATTTACTTAAACCATCTTGGGATAAAGTACATTTTTTTCTTGCAAATAAATATTTTTAATTATAATTTCCATTTTCTAAAGCTTTTATTTTGCTTAATGCTCCCATACCCCAATGTGTTGCTAGAACAAAGTTTTTTACTTTTGTGGACACTACTGGCTACAGCACGCAAAACCATTACTACAAATTGGAAAAGTGAAATTTCACCCACATGTAAAGAATACAGAAACATCATTATGAATATATCACAAATGGAAATGAGAACCATTAGAATGAGAACAGAAAGAAACACAACTTATTACAATTAATGGAAGAAAGTGAACAACATAATGGAGAGAGATGATTGTAATACCTCTTGAAATTAAATCTAAGCAGTTCAGAAGGCCTCAAAGAACCACACTCCAAAGACACCCAAAAAGATATAAATAAAACATTTATTTTCACATAAATGCTCAGATAAATACATTTTTGTCCACAGACTTCATCAGATGAATTAAACAGAACAAACAGAAAAACAGCCCTCTTACACCAGTGATGAGTTTTTGAATTTACCAATCAACAATCAACATCAATTGAAATCATGAATATTCATAGAACTCTGTCACCATTTATTCAAAACACCATAGCTAAGAACCACTTCTAAACACAGTCTGTAACATCAACATAGAATTGTATCTAACATCTAAAATCCTTTACTCAAAAGACTACTCTTGAATTAAAATAGAATTACAAAACCTGTTGGAAAAAGACTAATAATAAAATGTCTAATGTCTAATAAAAAGTCCAAGTGATGGTGACATCCTACAGAAAGGCCTCACTGAGACCAACAACTGGTGTCAGAACCATGGCCTTAAGCTCAATGCCAAAAAAATGTGTTGTCATTCCCTTTGGGAAAAACCCGGTTCCGATGAATTATAACATCGATGGTAGTCCACCGAACACAGAAGGCATTATAAGAGATCTGGGAACGCAGGTTGACAGCAACCTCTCTTTTGACCACCACATTGCCACTGTGGTCAGAAAGTCCTTCTATGTGGTGCATCTCATTACTAAGGGTTTTGCATCCAGGAAGAAAGAGGTCATTGTCTCCCTCTACTCTTCCCTCATTAGGCCAATCACTGAGTACAATGCCCCATTTGGTATGTACCTCACTAAACACCTGCAACAACTAGAGAGGCCACAAAAGTACCTCACAAAGAAGATCCTAGGCTTTAAACATTTGTCCTATATGGACAGACTTAAAAAAAAAACAACTATTCTCTGTCTCATATCACCTACTTAGAGGCGATCTCTGCTTTAAATGTCTATTAGAAATGCTACATCAGAAGAAATCCCAATCCCTCCACATCACACGCTCCAGAGACCTCAACTTCATTACCACAGTCAATAGAGCATGCTGGAGGGACAGGTTCAAAACCCAGAGACTGCCCAAACTATGGAATAGACTTCCCATACATGTCAAGCAGAGCAACTCACTGGCCCTCTTCAAGAGAAATCTTGATGAGTGGATGGGAAGTATAAAATTCACCCCGGAGATCACTCCAGTGGCTTTACTCAACAGAGGCACTGGAAACTAAGGTCAGGTGGCACAATGCCAGGGTAATCCTTTGGGCTAGGGTTGTAAAGGCGCCAGAGCCATTAGCCTAGTACACACCTATGAATCTAATAAAAAAGTATATCAGAAATACAGTTTTAAAAACAGTTTAAAAAAGTTTAAAAGAGGCTCACAAAATACAGGATCGTCTCCATCTGGTGACCAAAAGGCAAACTACACTTACAAAGTAATTTAAAAAACCTAATGTCCCTTGTGAATAGGATAATTTAGACCTTATATGTTGATATGTGATATACATAAACACACAAAAAATCTTTTGGTATGAGAAAAAGGGAAGAAAAATTGTCTATAGTATTCTATATTATAATTTTGCCACGTGTAATTTCAAAAGGGGGGCAATGGAAATCTTCTCATTAAGTCCGGGGGGGGGGTCTACTAGCATCCAGGGAAATCTGCCAGAACAACTCTCTATATTCCAAGCAGGCTTCCCAAGGATCACCCCGGACATCATCAGAGACTGTCTCAAGAACAAAAAAATATAAATTTTGCATCACTACAACACTCATAATCTCACATTTATATATTTTTATATATTTTATTATTTTTTTATTTTTGTATTGAGTAGGTCTGAAACTAAGAATGTTTTGAATTTTCAGACTTTTAGATGTCAGTTACAGTTTGGCATAACCTGTTTTTTATTATTATTGAGGCCCAATATCTCTCTATTATATTATATACATGTATTTATATTTAACAACAGTTTCAATTAAATTCATATACGTTTTAGTATTGATGTGTTTTAATATATTTTTCAGCATTTTTAGCACCATTTTTCAACAATGTTGTTGTATTTTAGATGAATATATCTTATACACATATTTATACGTACATGCTCATACATTTATTTACATATATATATATATAATTTTTGTATATATGTGCAATAAGGGTTACAATTTATATTCATTTTCGTAGTATTGAGTATTACTTTAGTTTGATAAGACTTTGTTGAATTGATAAATTGACTAACAGATTAATTGAATAAGTGTTTTGTGAATTGAATGATTAATTTGTTGGGTTAAGATATATGAAGTATTTGTATTGGGTCACATTTCATAAACCTGAAGAAGCGTACTTGTTGCACGTAAAAGCGCTTGTTTCTATAATAAATTAAGTTTATTTTACATTGTGGAGGTCTCCATTTGTTTTGTTCTGTCCATCCCTATACTGTTATACACCCGACTTAATTTTGCATTGACTCCTTCATATGTTCCACACATTTTACCTAAGAATGCCAAAGTAGCGCATCTTGTATTATCTACTGTATTTGTTACTATAATAAAATTGTCCAATGTTTTTCAATAGTGGTGCTCATGATTATTATCTGGGATAGAGTATGCAATGCATGCATGTATATATCTATCTATGTTATACTTTCTCTGTTTTACTATTGTTAATTGCCTCAATCACATAATTGTATTTATAGAGGATTTCTCCCTGAGTCTCTAATAAAAAGGGGTTTTCTACCCAACTCTGACAATCCTCTCCCTGAGTCTCTAATAATAAGGGGTTCTCTACCCAACTCTGACAATCCTCTCCCTGAGTCTCTAATAAAAAGGGGTTCTGTACCCAAATCTGACAATCCCAGTCAACAAATGTAAATAAATAAAATAGAATATATGTAAGTAACTTAAGGCACATAGCAGAGATGGTGAGGTTGGTGATTTGCATGGTTAAATACTGAGAGATGGAGCTGTGTGTGAAATCAGGCAAGAAAGAGCCACAAGTAAATGTCTGTGAAAAAGAAAGCGATGAATATTTATACAACAGGAGATCCAACTAGTGTTAAAAACAACCTTGCTGAAAATTTAGATAGTTGTAAAATTAACAGAAGTCTCCTGATAATAGATAAAATGCTATTTGCAGAGTTGAGACATATGCTGAGATTCAGAAAAATCAGTAACATGGCTTTTTAGTGAAATATTGTACAATCAAAGTTGAGCAATGCAGCCCAATGCTGGCTAAGAATGCAGTTGGAGTGATACTGTGCAGCTGGGCTGGAATAAGTAAGTAAATCACTGTTAAAAGGAGAATTAATCACACATATCAACAATGATAGGGCAGGCCATGTGCCCACCTGGGCCTGGCAGTGTACATGTTACATAACCAAGACAATATGGGTTCACACGCACAATGACTCACTGCAACAGATGTACAAATGACAGTCCACACTGGGGTCTCACTGCAAAGTTCCTAATATCGTTTATACTGTAAAGGTGAAGGAAATGAATGTGCCTGACAGAAAGAGGGAAACCCAAGCAGAGGAACACACAGAAGCGCAAGGGGATATAATGGTATTTTTGGTGGGTGGGGGACAAGGGCCCAGTTTTATTTTTTTTTTTCAAGAAGGATATAGGTGAAGTTAGCATGAGGAATGTGAGGGTAGAAAGAAACATATAGGGTCAGCAGCATGGGCAAACTGACAGACAAACAATAAAGACACTCAAAGACTGACAGCAAAGCTGCTGACTAAAATGAATGGGCTTGACCAGAAAGGAGATGGACAGACAGAAGGAGAACAAATGGTTATGGGGACAATTGAACAACAAACTGGAGGGAAATGACACACAAAGAAAGGGAACATCATGATGAGGGATAGAGTTAGTTGTCAGTTTAATACAATGCTGCACTGTGCTGCACCTGGTATGAGTAAACTCACCTTTATGACAGCCTTCATGACTGAGCCCAGATACTGCTGGACCAGAGGTTTGTGCCATAATGGTGCTCAAATCTGCAGGTTACACAAGAATGTTTTCCATGTCTCCAATCTAAGTGTGCAGTGACTGGTCCACTAAAACTATCAGTGTGTCTTCTACCTCTTAATAAATGACCCAGCAGGGTCCACCTCCATGGCAAAGCTCCCCAGTGTATGTCCTTTCCTGCACACCACACCTGTCATACAACACTGGAGTGAACCACCAAGCCCTCCTAGTGCTCTTTCACATGATGACCTTTATCACCCTGTCAAGAGGTGGAACTGGAGGCTACCAAGGTCCAAGAGGTGACAATAATATAGGAGCACAGTGTTGCAGCCATTGCTGCACCACCTACACTTCCACAAATGAAGCTACATCAAATATAAATGAAAAGTGAATGAAACAAAAAAATGAGCAAATAATAACACCATGAGGATGACAGTAATAAAAAAGCTGAAATAAATAATAGTAGGTTGCGATACAATGATTGGCAATACAGGTCCTGGAGGAGTAAATGCAATTAGCTATGCAGTGGAAAAACACAGGTGATATATAGGCCTGACGTACATGTACTGCAAACTATGTATGCTACAGAGTGAGATTTAGTGGTAGATGCATACCTGATGCCTGGACAGAAATGTATACCTCATCTGTCATATCAGCCAATTCTCCTATATAAGAACACTTACTGTACAACTCAGGTTCATACTCCCTAACCTGATCTTTTTATTGGCAGAAAAGGTTTGGGTGATATCTCCTCAGGTCACTGTTCTGATGCTGTCTGCACTGCTGACCAGAGTGAATGATGCAATGACTCACCAACCATGAAAGACAATGACAGCTATACACCTTGTAAGAGTTCCCTAAAAGGCACTTCCTGTGTTATAGATTGGAGTTATCTCCCTCCTACAATGCATGGAAAAGCTTCTGATATCATCCCTTACAGAAGCCATAGCTACTTTCTTGATCACTGGTAACAAATTCACATTGACACACATTGTATAAAGCAAGTAGCATGCTTCAGTGAACAACAGGGCAGTACTATATTGCCCCAAACCACATCAGAGTCACGTGACCACCATGCATATGTACGAAAGAGAAGGGGGGGCAGAGTCATGTTTCCATACAAGATATAGTGCCTCTGAATTTACATTTAATGTTCAGTTGTAAGCTGATACACCACAAATCATGGCATAGAACTGTCATCATGCCCCATCTAGGCCAAAGGGCAGATTTTTTAAAAACCCACTGTCATGTAGGTGTCATTGAAATGTCCAGTCATACAAAGATATCAGCTGGACAGGAAAACGAGAATATGCAGCAGTAAGCACAAACCCCCATGCTAACTGCAGTGCTACCTATGTACTGGCTTAATGGTGTGACTCAGAAATGTGCAAGTGAAATGGCTTTATTAACATGATTGTCAAACTGCAAGCCACATAATAGTGCAGCATAAACTACTGATTTTCACACATCAGAACTTTCACATGCAGGCATTTATCTGTCTGCTTTTGCAAATGATATGGTCATGGAGTCTTCCAAAAATGGAGCAGGTACTGCCTAATGTCAGTGGAGCACTAGAGACTGACAATGATAGTGATCTAGCACTAGCACTGTCTCATGATGCAGTGCAGTGGTAACTATAGATGATAAACTTTCACCCACCTTTAGTGGCCTATGAATCCTGCCCTTACCTCTGCAGTGATCACAGAAGAACAGGTCATGCCTGACAATACTATATAGGGATTAACCTCATCATATGTTCATCCACAAGTGATGTCACCACAGAGAGCAGAGACTGAATTAGGGAGTGCTGAGCCAGTGGTCATCAATGCCATGGCTCCTGCTAGATCTGTGCATTATGCAATAGATGTGCAGGTCAGTGAACTAAGCAGAGACAAAACAAACCAATACCATGATAGAGATAATTGGTGCACTTACTATATGGCATGCATGAAGACATATGTGATTGTGTGAAATGCCTATATCAGCTAGAGAATGTATTAGGTACCTGGGTGCTTTCACTGTCTCCATGAAGTCATCTGATTAAATATAGCAAGGCTGATGCCATTCCTGTGACCTCAGTCCTGTACCTCTGCTGTGGGTACAGCCCATGGGATCGCTAGATTGAGCCCATTTATTGCTACCTTCTCAATACCACCTATCAGTTGTGAGCCTGGTATGGCACAATGTGGCCTCCCATGCAGATGCAGCCTATGTGGTTGGTCAATTACATGTGGGGCCAATGTGGGGCCAGGTATTTCATAATAATGCAGTTCAGAATTATCCTCCCAGCACTGCCTTTCATTTGGAGTGAATGCTCTCACATTTGATGACATTCACCACCTGTGTTACTGCCAACGGAGGTCTCCTGACACCTGTCACAGCCACATCCATTCAACACAATGACTTATGTAGCATCTATGTCTCCTCCACCAGTACTGTGCAATTACCCACAATACCTGGCTAACTAGCCTCATTGGAAGCACTACCTCCTCACCGCACAGTATATCCAGCTTCCCCAAACACTCAGCCATATAAAGCACTCCTTTCCACAGCTGTAACCTACCCCTTTTTCATAGTTTAATTTCTCCATGTGCTTTGGGTTCAAATAACATGATGGGAATGGACCTCATTCCTAAGTCAAAGTATGATTAAACTTCATGAAATTAGTATTGTTTCATTCTTTGATATTAGCCAAAAGTGCTCTTTGCAGCACCACAATGTGCACAGAACTGACTCCTTCTGCAATTCATACAGAGTTACATGTATCAGTTGCATATCTAAATAAGACTGTAAATCCTTTTTTATGAGACCCATTGTTCCTACTTCTACTGTTGGAACTGTCCAGGTATCCTTCTTTCACATTGCCTCATTTTTGCCTGGAAATCCTGGTATTTTATAACTTTGTGTCTGTCTGTATGTAAGACAATGCAGTCATTGGATGTTTCAATTTCAATGATCAATGCTACTTTTGTCTTCTTTTCATGGGTACTATATCTAGTTTTCCTGCATCTATTTTTTGAACTGTTGGTAATGGGTGATCCCATGTGATATAAACTTCATCATTTTTTATAATGCTTTGTGGCTCAATTTTCCAATGTTTTCTCATCTACTTCAGAATTAAAATGTTTGCACAATCCCCAATGCAAAATGCAACAGTCTTACCACATCGTTATGCCTTTTGGTATACAGTCCTTCTGCCATTAGTATATCACAACCAACAACAAGATGTGAGATTGTTTCCAAATATGATTTACAAAACCTACATTTGTCTGTTTCTCCCACATGTTTAATGGCTTTGTAAACCAATGTGTACATAGTCTACTATCTTGGGCCATCAATATTAACTTTTCATCTTTTGGTTTAAATACGCCTCTCGGGTGGCCAGGGTGGTGCAGCGGTTAGCTTTGCCACCTCACAGCAAGTGGTTCTCCAGTTTGATTCTCAGCTGGGGTTCCTTCTGTGTGGAGTCTGCATGTCCTCCCTGTGGCTGCGTGGATTTCCTCCGGGTGCTCCAGTTTCCTCCCACATCCCAAAGACATGCAGTAGGTGGACTGGACACTCTAAATTGGCCATAGGTGTGAGTGTGTGCATGTGTGTGCCTTCTGTGGAAAGTTGGGCACCAGGCTGGCAACTCGGCACTGTAAAACTCCACTGCCAATCATTAGTGGACAGATGATCCACCGTGGTGACCCCTAACCGGGAAAAGCTGAAAGAAGAAGAAGTTTAAATACACCTCTCCTTAACCATTCCTGCATTCAGTCCTGATTGATATGAGGTTGTTCCAAGACATTTCTGTACTTGCAACTATATGTATGCATTTTCCACACATCTTGCCTTCAAATATGATCCTTCACTTTATATTCCTCCTTTTGTTTTTGGAATATTCCGTTGCTGCCTGATGTTTATCTACTTCTGGTTTGATTTCCTTTCCAACTTGACACTAATATGCTTCGGCTAAACTAAGCAGGGAAGTCATCTTAGACTTATTCTCCTCATGGTCTAAAATTTTCATTATGTTTGGGTCTTGTGAGGGCAGCAGATATGTATGCAGTCCTTTGACTGCAGATCAATACATGCAATCAGTTTTGAGGAAGACCCACCTCCTTGGGAAATATATAGTCTTTGTATACACTGATGTTTATAAATCATTTGATAAACATGAAGAATTTTTCTTGTTTTCCTGTCCAACTGATCCAACACCTTTTGGGGCCAGTAAATCACTCCAAAACTATAAGTTATGACAGGAGGACCAAATTGCTTTATAGCTTGGACTTTGTTCTTAAATGTCAGAGCTGTTTTCAGTTTTAAAATCCACAATAAAAAGTGGCAGGACCCAGAAAAGGCAGCTAGTCCAACTTTATTCACTGAAATAATCACGATTAGTGCTTTTGTCTGTGATAAACAGACTTCATCAGCTGAAATACTCATTGAGTTTTAAAGCTGAAAGCTTTTCAGAAATCAGTGTTTATATATATGTGTACATATATAAACAGTTTCCTGTTTCTTCACTTGCTGTCCAACTCCAACTGAACTTTTGTACTGGTTTCCTATGGAAGGTTCCAAAGCATCTTCATATGGCCAGTGATCAAATGTTTCCCACTCCACTGGTTTCACCTTAATTTGGGGATCCATTGTTCTATCCTGCTGTGGTGTTATCAGAGTTAGATTTTCTACACTAAATCCTTCACTTCGCAGGTAATCCATAACAGCAGTTTCTATTTATTTCACTTCTCCATTACTAATCATCTTTTCTAGTTTTCCTCTTTCTTTTTTTATTTTTTTTGTATTGTAAAATTTTCCATACCTGGTTGCCTTTCCCAGTATTTTTCTTCAAATACTTTTGGTTTGGTTTGGTTTTGTTTTGCTTTGTCGTTTGCACCATATTAAATCTCTTTTTCTTTCCGATGTGCATATTTCTTCTTCAGATGTCCCCTGCTCCTCCTGTTTCTCCTTATCTAGGGGACTCGTTTTATTTGTGCTGTGATAAAACCTGTGTTAGACTTTCTACACTACATCCTTCACTTTGCAGGTTTTTCATAACTTCAGCTTCTGTTTTTTTTTTTTTTAACTTCTAGTTTATTAATCTTCTGTTCTACATTCCCTCTTTGGGATCTTCATTTTTATATTGTGAAATTTTCCATATCTGGATGCCTTCACCCATATTTCTCTTTGAATATCTTTGGGGTTGCTTTTTTGTACTGATTAATTTGGCTTTCTCTTTTGCATAAATATTGCACCTTATCAGATCTCTCTTTTTTCCCATGTCCATATTTCTTTTTTCTGCCTTTCAAAAATCTCTTGATTTTGTTCTTTATATTTTCCCACTTCCCCAGTCACTTCTTTTTCCAAATGACCCAAGGTTTCTTGGTCTATATACTGTTTTTTCATAAATCTGTTGTATTAATGAGCACAATTTTGCATTTGAGGCTTTTGACAAATTTTCTTCTGCAAGCATTTTCTTCCCTCTAATTTTTCTCTTAATGTTTTTGTATACCTTCTGTCTGGAAATTCTAGGCTTCTTGCATAATAGTAACAATGCATAATTTCTTTCTTATCCTCAATAGTCCACTCTATCTTTATGGCTCTTTTCTGACCTGCCAGGTTTTGTGATTTTTGTGAAACACTACTTCCTTCTTCAACAGGGGGGCCACCCTCCCCTGAACCTGGCCTAGCCCTATTGTAGGACTTTTTCTGTGTCTTGAGGATTCTACACTGTCATTGTTTCCAGTTTTGGTACCAATGCATTTACCAGGCTTGGCCATTTTTTTATCTTGGGACTTGTGCACACAGATATCTTTTTTATTTTTTTAGCACATTTCTGTCCGTGATATAGGCTATATAAAATACAGTCTATATATCAGTGTCATCTTGGTGAGATTCTGTAAAAAACAGGGTCCACCTCATGGAGGCACTTCACAAGACTTGAGGATGAATTCATTTCCAGCAATACTACTCTCCTTTTCTTACTGATTTTATCATCTTTCCATTCACACCCTTATCTGTGTTTACTATGTCATGTATCCTAAGATTCTTAAACTGAAAGATGAGTTGTCACAAACTGCCATAAAATTGCTAAGGTCAGTTTTTCACAGGATGTTATTCTATATTTGCTTATCATAGACAATGTTCTGCTGTGTGTGTGTGTGTGTTTGTGTGTCTTTCGGCTTTTCCCGGTTAGGGGTCGCCACAGCAGAACTCCAGTCCGCTAATGATTGGAGTAGATTTTTACGTGCCAAGTTGCCGGCCCTGATGCACAACCTTCAATGAAGGTACGCCCATTCACGCATGTCTCCACACAGAAGACACTCTAGCTGAGAATTGAATGGGACAATGTCTTGCTGTGAGGTGACAATGCTACTGCAGCACCACCACCGCAGTAGAACAGACAATGGTCTGCAGTACTTCAGCTAAATCTTCAACATTTCCTTTTTTTTTTTTTTTTTGCAAAACAAAAAAGCTCAAACACATTACTTCATCATTAATCATGGGATGCAATATGTAATGGTAATTTATATAGCTGCATTTAGAGTGAACTAAAATACCTATCTGAGATAACAAAGAAATATAGCAGTATCTAAAATGGCAGTAATTCCACTCAAAAAATATCCTATTGGTGGGAGCAAAAGTTAAGAAGATACATGTTAAGAAAAGGTACATTTTGTAAGCTTATTTTTTATCATATGAAGAGGAATAACAAGAGATGTTATTACACTGACTAACAATTTGACCACAAGTTAGCAAAGAACAAAGATAATAAAAAAGCCATTTTTAAATATATTTATTCCCAGATTATGTAATAACAGCTGGTAGGACATTTAGAATGGCACAAGATTTGAATATAGTAAGATTAAGATAACTGCAAGTATAGGTCCAGATGTTATTTCAGGATTCTGGATATCTGTTGCCAGAGAAGAACTAATCTACTTTGTTCACAAAACCTTCAGTCTTTTGTTAAATAAGACAATATATGCCAATGGAATGGAAGGAATCCTTCATTGTAGCACTATATAAAGGAAGAAGTTATAGCCATGTTCAGAACAATAATTCAATCAGTTTGATGTCAGTTTTAAGTAAATATTTCAGAAAATGCCAACTAAACTCCCTGAAAATAGAAAAGTCATATCACAATAATGGATGTCATGCAACATATTAGAGGTGGTCTATAATGGCAGGTATACTGAACTTTAAGTTTTAGAAATGATGGCTAGTGATCTTGGAATGTCTCTACTGGTAGCCTATATGGATTGTGCAAAGGCATTTGATGCACTCTGTAATACTTGTGATGCACAAGACAGTACTTGTCATGATAAATTTTAAGGTAAACCTTCATATTAAAATTATGTCAAGGAATGGTAATCAAATAGCACTTAATTATTGATTTGAGGGGAAATTTCTGAGAAAAAATATGAACAAATGTATCATAGAGCTCCATATTATACCTTTATTGACCTTGGTGTTCTCTTTGAACTGGACTTCAAAGTATGCAAATAACTGCAAAATAAGTGTTATCATATCATCTAATCTTGACATAGCAAAGCTGAATGAGTGTCTGCAGAAAACTGATATCTGAGCTAACTAAATTGGTGTCAGTTTTATTATAAATAAACATAAATACCTGATCTTTGGAATACATGTAATTAATCTTTAGCAAAGTTAAACAACAGACATTTTGAACAAATGGCAAGTCCAAATGATTGAGATACAGAACAGTGTGTGAAATTTGTATCCATGGAGCATATACAGAATGTAAACGTATGGCAATAAATCAAATTGGACAATTGCTTAAACTGTAATAATTTATGATCATAGAAAGTTAGCTGAATCATGCCAAACACTCATATTACATATTTTGCAAGATAATTCTCTTTTTTTCTGCATATACTAATACCAAATTAGCTTATAAGAAACTGTAAAACGAGAATTCATTAAACAGATACATAATAATTTTGCTTTATTCAGAAAGATTAACAAGTTGTGTACTATTCATTATTACTTATGGGATAACCTGTGTTTAATACAAAAAAGTAAATTATGACTATAAGACAATGATGGAACCTGCTATATATACAAAATAAAGGATTTTAAGACATAAGATTTCAGTAATGAGTGTTTAAATCAATAAGATGGTCAGAAGTACTCAGAACCCCTCTATGTTGCTCCCAAGATCATGGAATATGCAGCTTTTATATATACGAGTAATCACAAGGAAATAATTGGCTTCAGCAGTTGGCTAAACAATGTGTGTCTTTCATTGGGATCCAGTATGTGTCAGCATAGGACAAGATGCTCAACAGCCCTTCATGATTTGAAAAGGATAGTCTATATCTCTTGTTCTATGATTTCTGTATACTGGCTAAAGACTTTGCAGCCATTACAGTGCTTTTTATAGGCAGGACCCAGCTAATGGACTTTTGAACACAACTAACATATCAAATCTCCGACAGGATCACATTAAGGTGCTTCTGCTCAATGCCAAAAGTCTCAGTAACAAACTGCCTCAGCATGAGGCTTTCTTGTGTCTGGAATACATCCATAACTATGAAATTAATGAAACTTGGTTTAAAGGTTCAGAAAGCACACCCTTCTTAACTTGGTTTTGCACCTACCATTACTTCAGACACAATGGCAATCATGGTGGTGTCTCTATATTTGTTAGGGTCCAAATCACCTCTATAAAGATTCTCATAACCCCTCAAAATGAGTTTCAAATCACACTAAACAGGAGCAACTATCAGTTTATAGCCTGTTACAATACACTGTCTATATCCCTTGAAAATTATGTAAGGTTCCTAATTGTACTTGAGAAATTCCCTATAAAAAATTGTATTAGTTTGGAAAACGTAAACTACCCTTCAATAAACTGGAGCACCTATACCTTCAAATACAGGATATGCCCCAAAGTTCTTAGATTTAATAAACAAAAAAACTCAATTTACCAAATTTTTAGCAAACCCACTTGAAAACATAATATTATTGACCCAAACCTTACGAATAAAGCTTCATCATCTACTATACACATGATGTCATCTTCCCAAGTTAGGTTGGATCGTAAACTAGTGACTTTCACCTTCAACTTCAAAGCCTGTAAAGCCACTGATACCAATATCTCAGAATTCAATGATTTCAAACATTGATCTCATCAAATTGTATGACAAATGTTCAGAATCACCCTACATATTGGTACAAGATGTAATTTCACTACCATCTTAGATAAATGTATAGATAAATTAAAAATTGACCCCTTTGGATATTCCACCACTACAAATAACCTCTAGAATAAAAGAAAAACACATAATTAAAATAAACAATGGATTGAAAGATCTTCATATCAAGGATAACATCAAGAAACAGACTAAAAATGCATGAAATACTATTAGATCTACTAAAGCAGCCAGTAAACTGAGTTTATAATCTGTAACTAAGGACACCAACAAATCCATCCTTAGCTACTTTGGGAACCTAAGCAGTAACACCCAACATTGCTCTGAACTTATTAATAATGGCACCACCTACTCTGACCAAGTAGAAATTGCAAACATACTAGCAAACAAATTTGTTGTAAATTTTACCCCAAAGATGACTGTCTAAAGCTCATTTATCTCTGAATCTTTCAGACTTCCTCATTACTAAAAACATGTACAGAAGATGATTCTAAGACTAAAAATACTTCCTGCATGGGACCTGATAATATACCTGGCTGTTTATTAAATGGTATTAAACAAGCTCAAGCAAAGCCACTCCTTAAACTATTTAATATGATTTTAATCATTGGCTTTGTACCTTATGATTGGTGCACATCACTGGTGATGTCACTCCACAAGGGTTACCCCAAAACTGACCCGAGGAATTATAGACCCATCAGCCTGATGAGTCCCATTTGCAAAGCCATGCAAAATATTACAACTAACTCAATAAGGTATGATATTAAAAATCTCTTTAGGCTAGACCTGTAGAAGTTTGGCTTTGTCAGTAGTAGATCCTGTCTAACAAATCTGGTTAATTTCTTTGAAAAGGTAATGCTGGCTTTTGACAGATGCCATGTTGTCCATATGGCATATCTTGACCTGGCCAAGACATTTGACATCATTACCCAAGCTAGCATAGTTAATAAGCTTAATGAATTACAAACAGAGAAAGCCACTTCACTAAAATACCAAACCCACACAGTGCAGGTGGCAGGTGCCTCATTAGATAGCATGGAATGAACAGTTATGTCCTGAAGGGTTCAGTGCTAGAATCTTTGTTGCTCCGCATTTTCCTTTCTGATCTCCTGACCATTTGCTAAGTTTGCAGGCAACTGTATTTTGGAAGTCTTGTCAAATCTGTCTCTGATGCCCAAGCTCTTGAATATGAAGATAGGTTTACAAATCTATCCATCCATCCATCCATCCATCCATCCATCCATCCATCCATCCACAGCCCCTTTTTCCCATTGTCACAATCATCTAGAGCCAAAGTTTATACTGCCGAGTGGCTAGCCCTGCCATGGTAGTTCTTTCACACCACACACTCACACCTATTGCCAATTAAGAGTGTACAATCCATCCACTGCATGTCTTTGGATTGTGGGAGGAAACTAGAGTACCCAGAGGAAACCCACATGAACAAAGTGAGGAGATGTAGACTCCACAGAGAAGGCACCCTTACTGAGAATCAAACTGGGGAAGCTCTTGCTGTGAGGTAACAACACTATCCACTGTGTCACTCTGCTTCCCTGTACATTTGTAAATACCAGATACATATTAATAATAATAATAGTAATAATAATTAAATGCTAAAAAAGTGCAATAATATAACTTTTGGTAGACAGCCCCTCCCAGCAGCTTGCAATATAGAAAATACCTCACTACAGAATGAGAAAGTTGTTAGAGATCTTAGAACTTGGGTTGATTCTCTCTCTTTTGATCACCATTTAATGATATGGTCCACCTACTTACTGCAGGTAACTGACAAAAAAAATATCACCCAGATATAATGAGGTCATCACCCACTTATATTCAGTACTGAATAGGCTACTACAGAATATAATGCCATTTTGAGATATACCTTACCATATTTATCAGAAATATAGAAATACCCAGAGGTTCCTAACTAAGAAGATCACTGACTTAAAAACCCTAAGCTACTGAAAAGATTAGAAGCACTGTCCCTCAATTCAGTATCTTTTAGATTCCTGAGGGTCAATATATGTCTTGTCTTCCATGCATTAAGGGACCCATGGTCCTGGATCTGCTGTATCTTCACAAATCAAATAGTCTAGCAAATCCCAGAATCAGGACTCTTAACTCCTCACCAGCAAGTACATCTTCATTCAAACAAAACCTAAATGATCGGATGGGTATTCACCAGTTCATTTGGTACAGTTTAAGGGTCAGTGCTGGCAAGATACAAATGGTTGCAAGATAAAATTGGCTTGCATTTCCTTTGATCCCATGACCATATAAAGACTTTAAATTTGGTTTACCTTTGTGGAAGGTAGAGAAAAAGATGAGTTTCAATACAAGGAATCGGTGCTTGTCAATTACTGCAAGTCTTACTGGTAAATTCAATTCATGAAACTAATGAAAGTCATTGACTGGGCAAGTAGAAAGTATGATCCAAACAATGAAACATATTAGGAGAAAATGTGTGGCCATCACAAAACAGGACTACTCAGAAGCACCCTTCTTCAGCCACTGTGGCTTATGTCTTCTCAGCTATTGAGGGGAAAGAGAATGAAACAAGGTTTCCAATTTTGCCAGGTTAATTCATTTTTGAACACAGCCTACTGTTCAGTCAACATGGAAAGCTGTATGGCAAGAATGCAATTTAGCTTTGCTATTTAGCCACACTGTTATCCCTGTATATCACAAGAAGAAATGAGGCATATCCAGAATACAAATGTAAAGCATTCAGAGCAACAAAAAAACTTGTTTTCAGAATGTCTAATACAACAAGATGTTTTCAGAGCAAAGATGGTTCATTTTTTACAAAAATTCATTTTATTTTTATTTTATTTTATTTATTTTACATTTGTTGACTGGGAAAGTCTGACTGGATATATGTCCATTTTCAGAGGAGGCTTAGGGGAGAAAAGCTTCACATTTATGGAATAGATACAGACAAACAAGTGTTAAAAAAAAAATTACCAGAGTACAATATCACATATCAGGTGTAAACATTTAAGTAGTAAGCTCTAATTATACACGTAGAGAACAAGAAGTAATTCATCGTAATGCAATTGTCTATCAGTTTGAGGATAAGAATATTAGTAATCATATAAATATAAATTTTATATATATATATATATATATATATATATATATATATATATATATATATATATATATATATTTTTTATAAATAAAAAATCCATAGAAATATGTGTAGGATTGGTTTGTCTTCACCACAATACACCAAACTGTTGGAAAAATGCCAGCTTGAGAGTGCTACCTATAAAATTTTGCAGAGTTTACATATTGAGTCTGTTCCACAGTAAGTTCAAGAATGACTTTTTATAGAGACTGAGCTCCAGTTGATGTTCCACTAGACAGTCCATTTTTGGATTGTTTTTCATGATGAATATCCAGCTGGTATATCTGCAGAAATGACACTGACAATTAATTTTACAATGACTATAATCTGCCTAGACAAGGTAAATGAATAAGAAAACTTTGATAGATGTAATGCCACATATTAAAGTTTTATCAATTGCCATAATTACTAAGGTCTTTGCCTCCCATGCATAAGGTAAAGGTTTGTTCCTGACCTCTAGCCAATGCCTGTTTGGAGTTTGCATGTTTCCCTGTGTCTCTGTGGGGTTCTGTCCACCCATAAAAAAACATGCTGAGTGTTTTCATCTCATACTCACCAATGAATGGAGCTGTGAGCAGCAGCACAGCCTCTACATGGTGCCCTATATGGAGAAGAGTTGCATAGACCAACCACTTTGGGCATCTACCATGGTGTGCAATATCCACAAGAAAGGAGAACATGGATCACAGACTGTGCGCCATGACAGGGCTAGCCACTCGATGATATAAAATATGGCTCTAGGTGATTCAGTCTTGTTGATGGGCACGAGTATTTGCTGTTGATAAGTGGGTTGAGGAACTGGCCTACTCCTACCTACACCAAAGAGCCATGCTAATTGTGGGAGTAGTATATGTGCCCCTATTAGCCAGTGTGTGCCCGCCCTAAAGCCCAGCAGCCCTGTGTCAATAAGCTACTTGCTAGTCGGTGTCCAGTTGCCTAGCCTAGTTACCTGGAATAACTCTGTTGAACAAAAGCCAGACATAAACCAAGCAACCTGCTAAACATGAAGGTTCACTGACAGAATGTAGCTTTGAAATGGTTGACATGATGGTACAGAGGAAGATGGGCATCCTATGTATCCAAGAGCCAAGATGGAAGGGCAATGCAGCAAAGCCACTTAGCTTGGAATCCAGAGTCAGGAGGAGGAGGACTGGCTAGAAATGGTGGGGGAATTGTGGTGAGAGAGAGGCTTTAGAAGGCAGTGAGGGATGTCATCAGAATTCATGACAAACTCATGGCAATCAGACTCCAGTGTAATGGTGAAAGGGAAATAAAAGTAGATGTAGAGTTCAATAGCTATCGATACGAATTTAATAGATCATTTACTAGTATAGCACAACAGATGCAGAAACTAAAGTCAACTAAAATTAAGAAATTAGAAAGGGATTTAAAAGCATATAATGAAGGTTATGCATATCCAAAACCGCCGGGATCACAGAATTATGGGAACAGAAATAAAATGAACAACAACTTTGGGATAAGATAAGAACAAAGGATGGTTCCGAATGGAAGGAACAGTACTGTGAGAAATGAAGATATGCATAACAGCACAGATTTTATAAATGAAAATATGGGGGGGGCTTTTAATGATGAAGGAAGACCAGAGTATCAAAACCAAGGTTTTGTACAACAACACCACCCAGATGACAACCAATGGCACGATCAACTGAACCAAAAAAACTACAGAGGGGGGAGGGGGAACAATTGGAAGCCGAATTTACAACAAGGCCCCAAGAAGAAATACAATACACGCAGCAACAGCAAATTTTAGGTTTGACTTTATTTTCAGTCATCACTAATAGAGCAGGTGACTTTAAAATCTTTAATTACACTGAATGTAGTATTGATGGTACCTTAGTTGAACTTCTTGCAAAAGGTTTAACATTTGTTCCTTCAAGGAAATGTGATATTGCTGAATTGTTAATAGATTTTAAACAATTTATTCGTAAACTGAACTTAGGTGTTTTATTAGGAAACACTTCATATAGTAACAATGAATTAAGTGTGACTAGTACCTTTAACCCCCCATTTAACACAACAATTGCTATGTTTGAACAACTGTGTGAACAAGAATTTAGAGAAGTATTAAAAAGTTTTAGGAAAGACAAGCAGACTGAAAATACCACACTTGAGGAAAGGCAACTTTTAGCAATGTTTAGAAGTCTCCCCCTTAGATTTATGAAACCTGATAAAGGTGGGGGCCTGGTAGTGATGTACAACGAAGATTACAACAGAATAATGGCATCAGTCTTAGAAAAAGACACTTATGAAGAAGTAAGCCGCCACGAATTAAATCAAGCATACACTGGAATAAAAATGTTTTTAGGTGACCTATATACTGATGGTTTAGTCGATACAAATTTAAACCATTACTTAACTATGTTGTCCCCTAAAATTCCCCATTTGTTCGGTATACCAAAAATCCATAAGGATTTAGTCAACCCACCTTTTAGACCATTAGTTGACGCAAGACAGTCCATCACATACCCATGTGCAAAACTTGCAGATACAATCTTGAAAAAATATGTGGGTAAGGAAACTCAAATATTAAAAGACTCCTGGTCTTTCTTGGAAGAATTGGATAAAATACCATTTAATAACCATTTAAACTTCCTAACAGTGGATGTCTGTGACCTTTATACATGTATACCACAAAACATAGGAACTCAATGGGTAGTAGATTTCATTAGGGAAAAAGGTGCAACAATAAATGAATGTCTTTTAATAGAGCAACTCTTGGACATAATTTTGAAGAATAACTTTATGTCTTTTGACAATAAACTATTCCTACAGAAGATAGGAATAGCAATGGGTTCACCAGTAGGGGCAAGTTTCGCAAACTTGGTTATGGCCTACTGGGAAACTAAGTTCATATTAAATAGTCAATAGAAAGAGAGAATTTTTATGTACAAGAGATTTTTAGATGACATTTTTATAATTTTTAATGGAGATAGTTTCTTAGCAGAAGAACTAGTCAGTTTTTTAAACTCAACAACTACATTTTTAAAATTCACAAAAAACTATCAGGAACATATGATTAACTTCCTGGATGTGGAACTAAGAAAGAATGTGCATGAAGATAGATACACAGCAAAAATTTATAGAAAAAAAACATATTCAAACACTTTCTTACACTTTTCAAGTTCACATCCTCACCATCAAAAGAAATCAGTGGTGAAAGGTCAACTCGTTCGAGCAGCGAGGATGATTACACTAGATGAAGAATTTGAAAGTGAATGTAATTTACTATATAGTATGTTTACACATAGAGGATATCCAAGTTTTTTGCTTAGTGAAATTTTCCAAGAAGTTAAAAGAAAGAGAAAGAATGGGACATTTACCCCAATACTAAATACTACAATGACTAACCAAAAAGAAAGTCTAAATATGTAATTTATCTGTAATGAAGAAGGTAAGGAACAAACGCCGACAATGGATAGAGATACCACCATAGTTTTCCCCAATATAAGAAAGAACTACTCACTAGCATTTACATTTACATACTGCCCAGAAGCTGGTGAGATACAAAAAATAGTGAGAAAATATTGGTTTTGTTTATCTATGGACACAGACATTTCCAACATACTAGACTATGGTCCAACAATTACTTTTAGAAGGGGACCCAACATGAAAAACTTGTTGGAAACTAAATGTAAAATTAAGAAAAACAATGGTGGGACACATAAATGCGGTAGATGTAAATATTGCGCATATATTGACACTTCAAATAGTTTTACAATAAGGAAAGTAACATTTACTATCAAAAATATCTACAACTGTAATACAAGTTCTATAGTATACTTGGCCCAATGTCTACAATGCCCATCTTTCTATATTGGTAAAACTGACCGCCGGTTAAAAGATAGAATTTATGAACACTTGTACGCAATAAAAAGGAAAAAATGTGATAATGCCTTAGCAAGGCATTGTGAGCAAAATGCTGGACATAAGTTTAACTTTATGATTATTAGTCATATTAATAATCAAAACACAGGAGGAATATATTATAATGAGAATTATTTGAAATTGGAACTTGAAAAAAGTGAACTGATTTGGCAACTGCGCTTAAGAGCATGTGTTAAACCAGGGTTAAATGAAACATGCTCAATAGCATGTGTACTCAAACTAAAAAGCCTCTTGAGATAGGCACGACGGTCAGTTTAACAAGGTAAAAACATCTACTGATAGAACATCGAGGGGATCTTACCATGACTAGAAAAAAAGAAAAAAAGAAAAAAAGAAAAAAATATTTTTACACATATATACATACTTAAGGCTTACTTTTATGGAAATTTACCAAGATGTCATTAAGTTAGGTTTAAATAGTTGAATAGGAATTTTTTATTCTTGGTGGAAATGTTGGGTTACAAAATGTATTTTAATTAGTTATTAAGCAGTATTTATTAATGGAACTAGACTGTAATCACTCAACAAGTTTTAAATAGACGTGTAGGAACATCATTAGTACCCATAGTTTCATGTGGATATACTGTAGTGTAGGTTTGGATGGGGTTAATATTTAGTTTTATATTCATTGACTAGTAGTTATCAAATGACACAATGTTTCTTTTATATTTTTAACGTATTTATTACTATCAGACACAACGCACTGCGTAGAAGAAATATTCCATCAATATATGATCTTCTATTAAAGAATATATTAATTTAATTTTATAAATGAAATTAGCTCATTTTGCTTGTTTGAGCGTATTATTTTACGATTATTTTATGAATACTTAAATAACATTCAAATATTTTAGGATTCTTAGTAAAATTTAGGCTGTCATGAGATACTACTGACTTCTATATAATTTCAATAGTTAACTTTAAATAGTACAGGATGTTTAATAAAATAAAATTCAATAAGGCAATAAGAGATGTTTTAGAAACACTATCAGTATTTAGAGCTCTACGTGTATATATTTCAGTTTAGGTTTGGACTGTGCAAACTTTAGTTATACACTCACTCATTTATATAACGGCAAACAGTTTAGGATGTTTAGTAAATTATACGTTGTCATGACATACTGCTGACCCTTATATTGATTTGTTTGATACATATATATTAATTGTTATGGATCTGATCATCTATAGGAAATATGAAGATGAAACAGTTATTTATTATAGAATTGATGCTAATTTGTAAAGTATAGATTGTATTAACATTTTTTTAAAGAAAAGCGCGCTTGTTACTTTAACAACCTAATTCATTGTTTTCACCTGATTGGTTAGTGCATCTAGCGCCAACTATTTGAATTCAGTGTATAGGGAATGTAATGTTTGTCTGAAGAAGTCCGGATACATATCCAGACGAAAAGCGCTTTACAACACGTGTTTTGTTCATGGTTTTACCATTTGTTTTTTATCGTCAGTACGCAAATAAAAGCTGTGGATTTTTTTCACTTCTACCTGGTGTGGATCAGTGCTTTGGTTTTTAGTAGCTGGAATTCGTTTATTGGTGTTTTGCTGTTTGTGTTGGCACCGACGACCAGACTAGAGGATGGATACTTCCACAGAAGAAGACAGTTCAATGAAGGGTAATTTAACACAATTATTGGAACTTATGAATGAACGCCTGGATAGGCTTTTAGCAAAAGTAGACCTTGTATCAAACAATATTGGCGAGAATGGGAGCACTAACCAGATAAGGGACAGTTCACAACAAATCCAAACTGTTGCAACTGCTCATGTACAAGGGAACCAACGAAAGGAAGTTATCAACACAGGAGAGCCTAGTAGGCTCCCTGACCCACAAGGTAACAACGTGGGTGAGACAAATAACCCAACAGGTAGTACCAGTGAGTATGATATTAAGTCCTGGTTGAACAACGAGTTAACCTTGGACAGTATGCAAACAAGTTCAAGTAGCTTACTTGATAATGAGACTAACTGTTCTTTGGTGGAAAAACTAAAACTTTTCGATGGCAAACTTTTTAAAATTAAGAAATTGCAACTAGAAATAAACTACTTAAACAAATGCATCAAAGAAAAAATTGTTCCAAAGGGATTAAGATACTGTTCATATCCAACTGGGTTAATTGACAGCTCAGACTTTCATAAAGAACTGATCGTATTATTCAACAACCAAGGTTTGGAACTTTTACAATGCATGATTAAACACTACCAGATCACAATGAATGAATTGACTGTCGAAACCAATGATTTGGAAAGGGAAATAAAAATAGATGTTGAGTTTAATAGATATAGATATGAATTTAATAGATCATTTACTAGTATAGCACAACAGTTACAGAAACTAAAATCAATTAAAATTAAGAAATTAGAAAGGGATTTAAAAGCATATAATGAAGGTTATGCATATCCAAAACCGCCAGGATCACAGAATTATGGGAACAGAAATAAAATGAACAACAACTTTGGGATAAGACAAGAACAAAGGATGGTTCCGAATGGAAGGAACAGTACTGTGAGAAATGAAGATATGCATAACAGCACAGATTTTATAAATGAAAATATGGGGGGGCCTTTTAATGATGAAGGAAGACCAGAGTATCAAAACCAAGGTTTTGTACAACAACACCACCCAGATGACAACCAATGGCACGATCAACTGAACCAAAAAAACTACAGAGGGGGGAGGGGGAACAATTGGAAGCCGAATTTACAACAAGGCCCCAAGAAGAAATACAATACACGCAGCAACAGCAAATTTTAGGTTTGACTTTATTTTCAGTCATCACTAATAGAGCAGGTGACTTTAAAATCTTTAATTACACTGAATGTAGTATTGATGGTACCTTAGTTGAACTTCTTGCAAAAGGTTTAACATTTGTTCCTTCAAGGAAATGTGATATTGCTGAATTGTTAATAGATTTTAAACAATTTATTCGTAAACTGAACTTAGGTGTTTTATTAGGAAACACTTCATATAGTAACAATGAATTAAGTGTGACTAGTACCTTTAACCCCCCATTTAACACAACAATTGCTATGTTTGAACAACTGTGTGAACAAGAATTTAGAGAAGTATTAAAAAGTTTTAGGAAAGACAAGCAGACTGAAAATACCACACTTGAGGAAAGGAAACTTTTAGCAATGTTTAGAAGTCTCCCCCTTAGATTTATGAAACCTGATAAAGGTGGGGGCCTGGTAGTGATGTACAATGAAGATTACAACAGAATAATGGCATCAGTCTTAGAAAAAGACACTTATGAAGAAGTAAGCCGCCACGAATTAAATCAAGCATACACTAGAATAAAAATGTTTTTAGGTGACCTATATACTGATGGTTTAGTCGATACAAATTTAAACCATTACTTAACTATGTTGTCCCCTAAAATTCCCCAATTGTTCGGTATACCAAAAATCCATAAGGATTTAGTCAACCCACCTTTTAGACCATTAGTTGACGCAAGACAGTCCATCACATACCCATGTGCAAAACTTACAGATACAATCTTGAAAAAATATGTGGGTAAGGAAACTCAAATATTAAAAGACTCCTGGTCTTTCTTGGAAGAATTGGATAAAATACCATTTAATAACCATTTAAACTTCCTAACAGTGGATGTCTGTGACCGTTATACATGTATACCACAAAACATAGGAACTCAATGGGTAGTAGATTTCATTAGGGAAAAAGGTGCAACAATAAATGAATGTCTTTTAATAGAGCAACTCTTGGACATAATTTTGAAGAATAACTTTATGTCTTTTGACAATAAACTATTCCTACAGAAGATAGGAATAGCAATGGGTTCACCAGTAGGGGCAAGTTTCAAACTTGGTTATGGCCTACTGGGAAACTAATTTCATATTAAATAGTCAATGGAAAGAGAGAATTTTTATGTACAAGAGATTTTTAGATGACATTTTTATAATTTTTAATGGAGATAGTTTCTTAGCAGAAGAACTAGTCAGTTTTTTAAACTCAACAACTACATTTTTAAAATTCACAAAAAACTATCAGGAACATATGATTAACTTCCTGGATGTGGAACTAAGAAAGAATGTGCATGAAGATAGATACACAGCAAACATTTATAGAAAAAAAACATATTCAAACACTTTCTTACACTTTTCAAGTTCACATCCTCACCATCAAAAGAAATCAGTGGTGAAAGGTCAACTCGTTCGAGCAGCGAGGATGATTACACTAGATGAAGAATTTGAAAGTGAATGTAATTTACTATATAGTATGTTTACACATAGAGGATATCCAAGTTTTTTGCTTAGTGAAATTTTCCAAGAAGTTAAAAGAAAAAGAAAGAATGGGGCATTTACCCCAATACTAAATACTACAATGACTAACCAAAAAGAAAGTCTAAATATGGAATTTATCTGTAATGAAGAAGGTAAGGAACAAACGCCGACAATGGATAGAGATACCACCATAGTTTTCCCCAATATAAGAAAGAACTACTCACTAGCATTTACATTTACATACTGCCCAGAAGCTGGTGAGATACAAAAAATAGTGAGAAAATATTGGTTTTGTTTATCTATGGACACAGACATTTCCAACAAACTAGACTATGGTCCAACAATTACTTTTAGAAGGGGACCCAACATGAAAAACTTGTTGGAAACTAAATGTAAAATTAAGAAAAACAATGGTGGGACACATAAATGCGGTAGATGTAAATATTGCGCATATATTGACACTTCAAATAGTTTTACAATAAGGAAAGTAACATTTACTATCAAAAATATCTACAACTGTAATACAAGTTCTATAGTATACTTGGCCCAATGTCTACAATGCCCATCTTTCTATATTGGTAAAACTGACCGCCGGTTAAAAGATAGAATTTATGAACACTTATGCAATAAAAAGGAAAAATGTGATAATGCCTTAGCAAGGCATTGTGAGCAAAATGCTGGACATAAGTTTAACTTTATGATTATTAGTCAAATTAATAATCAAAACATAGGAGGAATATATTATAATGAGAATTATTTGAAATTGGAACTTGAAAAAAGTGAACTGATTTGGCAACTGCGCTTAAGAGCATGTGTTAAACCAGGGTTAAATGAAACATGTTCAATAGCATGTGTACTCAAATTAAAAAGCCTCTTGAGATAGGCACGATGGTCAGTTTAACGAAGTAAAAACATCTACTGATAGAACATCGAGGGGATCTTACCATGACTAGAGAAAAAAAAGAAAAAAAAGAAAAAAAGAAAAAAAGAAAAAAATATTTTTACACATATATACATACTTAAGGCTTACTTCTATGGAAACTTACCAAGATGTCATTAAGTTAGGTTTAAATAGTTGAATAGGAATTTTTTATTCTTGGTGGAAATGTTGGGTTACAAAATGTATTTTAATTAGTTATCAAGCAGTATTTATTAATGGAACTAGACTGTAATCACTCAACAAGTTTTAAATAGACGTGTAGGAACATCATTAGTACCCATAGTTTCATGTGGATATACTGTAGTGTAGGTTTGGATGGGGTTAACATTTAGTTTTATATTCATTGACTAGTAGTTATCAAATGACACAATGTTTCTTTTATATTTTTAACGTATTTATTATTATCGGAAAAAACGCACTGCGTAGAAGAAATATTCCATGAATATATGATCTTCTATTAAAGAATATATTAATTTAATTTTATAAATGAAATTCGCTCATTTTGCTTGTTTGAGCGTATTATTTTACGATTATTTTATGAATACTTAAATAACATTGAAATATTTTAGGATTCTTAGTAAAAATTAGGCTGTCATGAGATACTACTGACTTCTATATAATTTTAATAGTTAACTTTAAATAGTACAGGATGTTTAACAAAATAAAATTTAATAAGGCAATAAGAGATGTTTTAGAAACACTATCAGTATTTAGAGCTCTACGTGTATATATTTCAGTTTAGGTTTGGACTGTGCAAACTTTAGTTATACACTCACTCATTTATGTTACGGCAAACAGTTTAGGATGTTTAGTAAATTATACGTTGTCATGACATATTGCTGACCCTTATATTGATTTGTTTGATACATATATATTAATTGTTATGGACCTGATCATCTATAGGAAATATGAAGATGAAACAGTTATTTATTATAGAAATTGATGCTAATTTGTAAAGTATAGATTGTATTAACATTTTTTTAAAAAAAGCGCGCTTGTTACTTTAACAACCTAATTCATTGTTTTCACCTGATTGGTTAGTGCATCTAGCGCCAACTATTTGAATTCAGTGTATAGGGAATGTAATGTTTGTCTGAAGAAGTCCGGATACATATCCAGACGAAAAGCGCTTTACAACACGTGTTTTGTTCATGGTTTTACCATTTGTTTTTTATCGTTAGTACGCAAATAAAAGCTGTGGATTTTTTTCACTTCTACCTGGTGTGGATCAGTGCTTTGGTTTTTAGTAGCTGGAATTCGTTTATTGGTGTTTTGCTGTTTGTGTTGGCACCGACGACCAGACGAGAGGATGGATACTTCCACAGAAGAAGACAGTTCAATGAAGGGTAATTTAACACAATTATTGGAACTTATGAATGAACGCCTGGATAGGCTTTCAGCAAAAGTAGACCTTGTATCAAACAATATTGGCGAGAATGGGAGCACTAACCAGATAAGGGACAGTTCACAACAAATCCAAACTGTTGCAACTGCTCATGTACAACGGAACCAACGAGAGGAAGTTATCAACACAGGAGAGCCTAGTAGGCTCCCTGACCCACAAGGTAACAACGTGGGTGAGACAAATAACCCAACAGGTAGTACCAGTGAGTATGACATTAAGTCCTGGTTGAACAATGAGTTAACCTTGGACAGTATGCAAACAAGTTCAAGTAGCTTTCTTGATAATGAGACTAACTGTTCTTTGGTGGAAAAACTAAAACTCTTCGATGGTAAACTTTTTAAAATTAAGAAATTGCAACTAGAAATAAATTATCTAAATAAATGCATCAAAGAAAAAATTGTTCCAAAGGGCTTAAGATACTGTTCGTATCCAACTGGGTTAATTGATAGCTCAGACTTTCATAAAGAACTTATTATATTATTTAACAACCAAGGTTTGGAACTTTTACAATGTATGATTAAACACTACCAGATCACAATGAATGAGCTGACTGTCGAAACAAATGATTTGGAAAGGGAAATAAAAGTAGATGTAGAGTTCAATAGATATCGATACGAATTTAATAGATCATTTACTAGTATAGCACAACAGATGCAGAAACTAAAGTCAACTAAAATTAAGAAATTAGAAAGGGATTTAAAAGCATATAATGAAGGTTATGCATATCCAAAACCGCCGGGATCACAGAATTATGGGAACAGAAATAAAATGAACAACTTTGGGATAAGACAAGAACAAAGGATGGTTCCAAATGGAAGGAACAGTACTGTGAGAAATGAAGATATGCATAACAGCACAGATTTTATAAATGAAAATATGGGGGGGCCTTTTAATGATGAAGGAAGACCAGAGTATCAAAACCAAGGTTTTGTACAACAACACCACCCAGATGACAACCAATGGCACGATCAACTGAACCAAAAAAACTACAGAGGGGGAGGGAACAATTGGAAGCCGAATTTACAACAAGGCCCCAAGAAGAAATACAATACACGCAGCAACAGCAAATTTTAGGTTTGACTTTATTTTCAGTCATCACTAATAGAGCAGGTGACTTTAAAATCTTTAATTACACTGAATGTAGTATTGATGGTACCTTAGTTGAACTTCTTGCAAAAGGTTTAACATTTGTTCCTTCAAGGAAATGTGATATTGCTGAATTGTTAATAGATTTTAAACAATTTATTCGTAAACTGAACTTAGGTATTTTATTAGGAAACACTTCATATAGTAACAATGAATTAAGTGTGACTAGTACCTTTAACCCCCCATGTAACACAACAATTGCTATGTTTGAACAACTGTGTGAACAAGAATTTAGACAAGTATTGAAAAGTTTTAGGAAAGACAAACAGACTGAAAACATCACACTCGAAGAAAGGCAATTATTAGCAATGTTTAGAAGCCTCCCCCTTAGATTTATGAAACCTGATAAAGGTGGGGGGTTAGTAGTGATGTATAATGAAGATTACAATAAAATAATGGAACTAGTGTTGGAAAAGGACACCTATGAAGAAGTAAGCCGCCATGAACTAAACCAAGCATATACTAGAATAAAAATGTTCATAGGTGACCTATACACTGATGGTTTAGTCGATACAAATTTAAACCATTACTTAACTATGTTGTCCCTCAAAATTCCCCAATTGTTCGGTATACCAAAATCCATAAGGATTTAGTCAACCCACCTTTTAGACCATTAGTTGACGCAAGACAGTCCATCACATACCCATGTGCAAAACTTGCAGATACAATCTTGAAAAAATATGTGGGTAAGGAAACTCAAATATTAAAAGACTCCTGGTCTTTCTTGGAAGAATTGGATAAAATACCATTTAATAACCATTTAAACTTCCTAACAGTGGATGTCTGTGACCTTTATACATGTATACCACAAAACATAGGAACTCAATGGGTAGTAGATTTCATTAGGGAAAAAGGTGCAACAATAAATGAATGTCTTTTAATAGAGCAACTCTTGGACATAATTTTGAAGAATAACTTTATGTCTTTTGACAATAAACTATTCCTACAGAAGATAGGAATAGCAATGGGTTCACCAGTAGGGGCAAGTTTCGCAAACTTGGTTATGGCCTACTGGGAAACTAATTTCATATTAAATAGTCAATGGAAAGAGAGAATTTTTATGTACAAGAGATTTTTAGATGACATTTTTATAATTTTTAATGGAGATAGTTTCTTAGCAGAAGAACTAGTCAGTTTTTTAAACTCAACAACTACATTTTTAAAATTCACAAAAAACTATCAGGAACATATGATTAACTTCCTGGATGTGGAACTAAGAAAGAATGTGCATGAAGATAGATACACAGCAAAAATTTATAGAAAAAAAACATATTCAAACACTTTCTTACACTTTTCAAGTTCACATCCTCACCATCAAAAGAAATCAGTGGTGAAAGGTCAACTCGTTCGAGCAGCGAGGATGATTACACTAGATGAAGAATTTGAAAGTGAATGTAATTTACTATATAGTATGTTTACACATAGAGGATATCCAAGTTTTTTGCTTAGTGAAATTTTCCAAGAAGTTAAAAGAAAGAGAAAGAATGGGACATTTACCCCAATACTAAATACTACAATGACTAACCAAAAAGAAAGTCTAAATATGGAATTTATCTGTAATGAAGAAGGTAAGGAACAAACGCCGACAATGGATAGCGATACCACCATAGTTTTCCCCAATATAAGAAAGAACTACTCACTAGCATTTACATTTACATACTGCCCAGAAGCTGGTGAGATACAAAAAATAGTGAGAAAATATTGGTTTTGTTTATCTATGGACACAGACATTTCCAACAAACTAGACTATGGTCCAACAATTACTTTTAGAAGGGGACCCAACATGAAAACTTGTTGGAAACTAAATGTAAAATTAAGAAAAACAATGGTGGGACACATAAATGCGGTAGATGTAAATATTGCGCATATATTGACACTTCAAATAGTTTTACAATAAGGAAAGTAACATTTACTATCAAAAATATCTACAACTGTAATACAAGTTCTATAGTATACTTGGCCCAATGTCTACAATGCCCGTCTTTCTATATTGGTAAAACTGACCGCCGGTTAAAAGATAGAATTTATGAACACTTGTACGCAATAAAAAGGAAAAAATGTGATAATGCCTTAGCAAGGCATTGTGAGCAAAATGCTGGACATAAGTTTAACTTTAGGATTATTAGTCAAATTAATAATCAAAACATAGGAGGAATATATTATAATGAGAATTATTTGAAATTGGAACTTGAAAAAAGTGAACTGATTTGGCAACTGCGCTTAAGAGCATGTGTTAAACCAGGGTTAAATGAAACATGCTCAATAGCATGTGTACTCAAATTAAAAAGCCTCTTGAGATAGGCACGACGGTCAGTTTAACGAAGTAAAAACATCTACTGATAGAACATCGAGGGGATCTTACCATGACTAGAGAAAAAAAAGAAAAAAAAGAAAAAAAGAAAAAAAGAAAAAAATATTTTTACACATATATACATACTTAAGGCTTACTTCTATGGAAACTTACCAAGATGTCATTAAGTTAGGTTTAAATAGTTGAATAGGAATTTTTTATTCTTGGTGGAAATGTTGGGTTACAAAATGTATTTTAATTAGTTATCAAGCAGTATTTATTAATGGAACTAGACTGTAATCACTCAACAAGTTTTAAATAGACGTGTAGGAACATCATTAGTACCCATAGTTTCATGTGGATATACTGTAGTGTAGGTTTGGATGGGGTTAACATTTAGTTTTATATTCATTGACTAGTAGTTATCAAATGACACAATGTTTCTTTTATATTTTTAACGTATTTATTACTATCGGAAAACGCACATGAGAAGAAATATTCCATGAATATATGATTTTCTATTAAAGAATATATTAATTTAATTTTATAAATGAAATTCGCTCATTTTGCTTGTTTGAGCGTATTATTTTACGATTATTTTATGAATACTTAAATAACATTGAAATATTTTAGGATTTTAGTAAAATTTAGGCTGTCATGAGATACTACTGACTTCTATATAATTTTAATAGTTAACTTTAAATAGTACAGGATGTTTAACAAAATAAAATTTAATAAGGCAATAAGAGATGTTTTAGAAACACTATCAGTATTTAGAACTCTACGTGTATATATTTCAGTTTAGGTTTGGACTGTGCAAACTTTAGTTATACACTCACTCATTTATGTTACGGCAAACAGTTTAGGATGTTTAGTAAATTATACGTTGTCATGACATATTGCTGACCCTTATATTGATTTGTTTGATACATATATATTAATTGTTATGGACCTGATCATCTATAGGAAATATGAAGATGAAACAGTTATTTATTATAGAAATTGATGCTAATTTGTAAAGTATAGATTGTATTAACATTTTTTTAAAGACAAGCGGCTTGTTACTTTAACAACCTAATTCATTGTTTTCACCTGATTGGTTAGTGCATCTAGCGCCAACTATTTGAATTCAGTGTATAGGGAATGTAATGTTTGTCTGAAGAAGTCCGGATACATATCCAGACGAAAAGCGCTTTACAACACGTGTTTTGTTCATGGTTTTACCATTTGTTTTTTATCGTCAGTACGCAAATAAAAGCTGTGGATTTTTTTCACTTCTACCTGGTGTGGATCAGTGCTTTGGTTTTTAGTAGCTGGAATTCGTTTATTGGTGTTTTGCTGTTTGTGTTGGCACCGACGACCAGACGAGAGGATGGATACTTCCACAGAAGAAGACAGTTCAATGAAGGGTAATTTAACACAATTATTGGAACTTATGAATGAACGCCTGGATAGGCTTTCAGCAAAAGTAGACCTTGTATCAAACAATATTGGCGAGAATGGGAGCACTAACCAGATAAGGGACAGTTCACAACAAATCCAAACTGTTGCAACTGCTCATGTACAACGGAACCAACGAGAGGAAGTTATCAACACAGGAGAGCCTAGTAGGCTCCCTGACCCACAAGGTAAAAACGTGGGTGAGACAAATAACCCAACAGGTAGTACCAGTGAGTATGACATTAAGTCCTGGTTGAACAATGAGTTAACCTTGGACAGTATGCAAACAAGTTCAAGTAGCTTTCTTGATAATGAGACTAACTGTTCTTTGGTGGAAAAACTAAAACTCTTGATGGTAAACTTTTTAAAATTAAGAAATTGCAACTAGAAATAAATTATCTAAATAAATGCATCAAAGAAAAAATTGTTCCAAAGGGCTTAAGATACTGTTCGTATCCAACTGGGTTAATTGATAGCTCAGACTTTCATAAAGAACTTATTATATTATTTAACAACCAAGGTTTGGAACTTTTACAATGTATGATTAAACACTACCAGATCACAATGAATGAGCTGACTGTCGAAACAAATGATTTGGAAAGGGAAATAAAAGTAGATGTAGAGTTCAATAGATATCGATACGAATTTAATAGATCATTTACTAGTATAGCACAACAGATGCAGAAACTAAAGTCAACTAAAATTAAGAAATTAGAAAGGGATTTAAAAGCATATAATGAAGGTTATGCATATCCAAAACCGCCGGGATCACAGAATTATGGGAACAGAAATAAAATGAACAACTTTGGGATAAGACAAGAACAAAGGATGGTTCCAAATGGAAGGAACAGTACTGTGAGAAATGAAGATATGCATAACAGCACAGATTTTATAAATGAAAATATGGGGGGGCCTTTTAATGATGAAGGAAGACCAGAGTATCAAAACCAAGGTTTTGTACAACAACACCACCCAGATGACAACCAATGGCACGATCAACTGAACCAAAAAAACTACAGAGGGGGGAGGGGGAACAATTGGAAGCCGAATTTACAACAAGGTCCCAAGAAGAAATACAATACACGCAGCAACAGCAAATTTTAGGTTTGACTTTATTTTCAGTCATCACTAATAGAGCAGGTGACTTTAAAATCTTTAATTACACTGAATGTAGTATTGATGGTACCTTAGTTGAACTTCTTGCAAAAGGTTTAACATTTGTTCCTTCAAGGAAATGTGATATTGCTGAATTGTTAATAGATTTTAAACAATTTATTCGTAAACTGAACTTAGGTGTTTTATTAGGAAACACTTCATATAGTAACAATGAATTAAGTGTGACTAGTACCTTTAACCCCCCATTTAACACAACAATTGCTATGTTTGAACAACTGTGTGAACAAGAATTTAGAGAAGTATTAAAAAGTTTTAGGAAAGACAAGCAGACTGAAAATACCACACTTGAGGAAAGGCAACTTTTAGCAATGTTTAGAAGTCTCCCCCTTAGATTTATGAAACCTGATAAAGGTGGGGGCCTGGTAGTGATGTACAATGAAGATTACAACAGAATAATGGCATCAGTCTTAGAAAAAGACACTTATGAAGAAGTAAGCCGCCACGAATTAAATCAAGCATACACTGGAATAAAAATGTTTTTAGGTGACCTATATACTGATGGTTTAGTCGATACAAATTTAAACCATTACTTAACTATGTTGTCCCCTAAAATTCCCCAATTGTTCGGTATACCAAAAATCCATAAGGATTTAGTCAACCCACCTTTTAGACCATTAGTTGACGCAAGACAGTCCATCACATACCCATGTGCAAAACTTGCAGATACAATCTTGAAAAAATATGTGGGTAAGGAAACTCAAATATTAAAAGACTCCTGGTCTTTCTTGGAAGAATTGGATAAAATACCATTTAATAACCATTTAAACTTCCTAACAGTGGATGTCTGTGACCTTTATACATGTATACCACAAAACATAGGAACTCAATGGGTAGTAGATTTCATTAGGGAAAAAGGTGCAACAATAAATGAATGTCTTTTAATAGAGCAACTCTTGGACATAATTTTGAAGAATAACTTTATGTCTTTTGACAATAAACTATTCTTACAGAAGATAGGAATAGCAATGGGTTCACCAGTAGGGGCAAGCTTTGCAAACTTGGTCATGGCCTACTGGGAAACTAATTTCATATTAAACAGTCAATGGAAAGAGAGAATTTTTATGTACAAGAGATTTTTAGATGACATTTTTATAATTTTTAATGGAGATAGTTTCTTGGCAGAAGAACTAGTCAGTTTTTTAAACTCAACAACTACATTTTTAAAATTCACAAAAAACTATCAGGAACATATGATTAACTTCCTGGATGTGGAACTAAGAAAGAATGTGCATGAAGATAGATACACAGCAAAAATTTATAGAAAAAAAACATATTCAAACACTTTTTTACACTTTTCAAGTTCACATCCTCACCATCAAAAGAAATCAGTGGTGAAAGGTCAACTCGTTCGAGCAGCGAGGATGATTACACTAGATGAAGAATTTGAAAGTGAATGTAATTTACTATATAGTATGTTTACACATAGAGGATATCCAAGTTTTTTGCTTAGTGAAATTTTCCAAGAAGTTAAAAGAAAGAGAAAGAATGGGATATTTACCCCAATACTACATACTACAATGACTAACCAAAAAGAAAGTCTAAATATGGAATTTATCTGTAATGAAGAAGGTAAGGAACAAACGCCGACAATGGATAGCGATACCACCATAGTTTTCCCCAATATAAGAAAGAACTACTCACTAGCATTTACATTTACATACTGCCCAGAAGCTGGTGAGATACAAAAAATAGTGAGAAAATATTGGTTTTGTTTATCTATGGACACAGACATTTCCAACAAACTAGACTATGGTCCAACAATTACTTTTAGAAGGGGACCCAACATGAAAAACTTGTTGGAAACTAAATGTAAAATTAAGAAAAACAATGGTGGAACACATAAATGCGGTAGATGTAAATATTGCGCATATATTGACACTTCAAATAGTTTTACAATAAGGAAAGTAACATTTACTATCAAAAATATCTACAATTGTAATACAAGTTCTATAGTATACTTGGCCCAATGTCTACAATGCCCGTCTTTCTATATTGGTAAAACTGATCGCCGGTTAAAAGATAGAATTTATGAACACTTGTATGCAATAAAAGGAAAAAAATGTGATAATGCCTTAGCAAGGCATTGTGAGCAAAATGCTGGACATAAGTTTAACTTTAGGATTATTAGTCAAATTAATAATCAAAACATAGGAGGAATATATTATAATGAGAATTATTTGAAATTGGAACTTGAAAAAAGTGAACTGATTTGGCAACTGCGCTTAAGAGCATGTGTTAAACCAGGGTTAAATGAAACATGCTCAATAGCATGTGTACTCAAATTAAAAAGCCTCTTGAGATAGGCACGACGGTCAGTTTAACGAAGTAAAAACATCTACTGATAGAACATCGAGGGGATCTTACCATGACTAGAGAAAAAAAAGAAAAAAAAGAAAAAAAGAAAAAAAGAAAAAAATATTTTTACACATATATACATACTTAAGGCTTACTTCTATGGAAACTTACCAAGATGTCATTAAGTTAGGTTTAAATAGTTGAATAGGAATTTTTTATTCTTGGTGGAAATGTTGGGTTACAAAATGTATTTTAATTAGTTATCAAGCAGTATTTATTAATGGAACTAGACTGTAATCACTCAACAAGTTTTAAATAGACGTGTAGGAACATCATTAGTACCCATAGTTTCATGTGGATATACTGTAGTGTAGGTTTGGATGGGGTTAACATTTAGTTTTATATTCATTGACTAGTAGTTATCAAATGACACAATGTTTCTTTTATATTTTTAACGTATTTATTATTATCGGAAAAAACGCACTGCGTAGAAGAAATATTCCATGAATATATGATTTTCTATTAAAGAATATATTAATTTAATTTTATAAATGAAATTCGCTCATTTTGCTTGTTTGAGCGTATTATTTTACGATTATTTTATGAATACTTAAATAACATTGAAATATTTTAGGATTTTTAGTAAAATTTAGGCTGTCATGAGATACTACTGACTTCTATATAATTTTAATAGTTAACTTTAAATAGTACAGGATGTTTAACAAAATAAAATTTAATAAGGCAATAAGAGATGTTTTAGAAACACTATCAGTATTTAGAACTCTACGTGTATATATTTCAGTTTAGGTTTGGACTGTGCAAACTTTAGTTATACACTCACTCATTTATGTTACGGCAAACAGTTTAGGATGTTTAGTAAATTATACGTTGTCATGACATATTGCTGACCCTTATATTGATTTGTTTGATACATATATATTAATTGTTATGGACCTGATCATCTATAGGAAATATGAAGATGAAACAGTTATTTATTATAGAAATTGATGCTAATTTGTAAAGTATAGATTGTATTAACATTTTTTTAAAAAAAAAGCGCGCTTGTTACTTTAACAACCTAATTCATTGTTTTCACCTGATTGGTTAGTGCATCTAGCTCCAACTATTTGAATTCAGTGTATAGGGAATGTAATGTTTGTCTGAAGAAGTCCGGATACATATCCAGACGAAAAGCGCTTTACAACACGTGTTTTGTTCATGGTTTTACCATTTGTTTTTTATCGTCAGTACGCAAATAAAAGCTGTGGATTTTTTTCACTTCTACCTGGTGTGGATCAGTGCTTTGGTTTTTAGTAGCTGGAATTCGTTTATTGGTGTTAGACTCCAGTGTAATGGTAGAGCAGTATTTATACTCTCAGCCTATACCCTACAGCAGGGTTGTGATAGTGAAGAGAAAAGTACATTCAGACAGCAGCTGCAGGATTTATTAAATAAAGCAGGACAACAGGATTTGGCATTGATAATGGGTGACCTAAATGCACATATCAGGACAAACAGAACAAAATATGAGGATTGCCTGGATCCACATGGCTTGGGGAAGAGGAATAAAGAAGGATAGGCCATTCTAGACTTCTGTTGGGCAAATGGCTTGATAGTAACCAAAACATGGCTCAGTAAGAGACAGTCACAAGCTCACATACAAGTGTGGCCAACATGTAACTCAGGCAGACTTCTTCCTAGAAAGGAAAGGGTGCTGGGGTAGAAATAGTCAGCCCACAGTATAAACCACTGGTTGCCAAAATCAACAGCAAGCAGTGTTTAGATGAGGTTTTAATGTCAGAAGAGACCAGGCTGAAGACGTGGAAGTTGACTGGAGAGAAAATACAACAGGTCAAGGAATTACTCAGGGCTCAAGCACCCCAAGAAGAGAAGAAAATAGGTGGAGATGAAGAAGAATGGCAGTGTCTCAAAATTGCATATGTGAGGACTACAGAACAGATATGTGGTTGAGCCAGGTATGGAAATAAAGTGCATAAGGAAAGCTGGTGGAATGCAGAAGTCTAGGAAGTCATCAAAACAAAGGGGTGCAGGAAAACGTAGGTGATAGGGAAGAATGACCAGGTTAAGAAGGAACACTGGTTGGCCAAAAAGAGGCTAAGAAACAAGTTGCAATGCAAAAGACCAGAGCATCAGATGGCACAAAGAAACTATATCTAGTTGCAAGGCAAAGACAGAAAGATAAAGAAGACAGTCAGACACACTTCATAAAGGATACCAGCAACAACCTGCTCATAAGTCCACAGGACATCAAAGGTAGATGGAAGGAGTACTTTCAGCAGCTTCTGAATGAAGAAAACCCCACAGAACATGTACTACCCCAGACACAGCCTATGATGACAGAAGAAGAGTCCACCAAAGAAGAGGTACAAACAGCACTGATGAAAATGATGTCAGGGAAAGCAGCAGGCTCAGATGAGGTGACAGAAGATATGATAAAGGTGCTGGGTGAGACAGAGGAGAAATATCTCCTGAGAGTACTCATAGCAGTGTGGAGAGAAAGGCATATTCCAGATAACTGGAGAACAAGCATACTCATGCCAGTGTACAAGAACAAAGGGGACATCCACAACTGTGGCAGTGCAAAGTATCAAACTCCTGTCATATTGCATGAAAGTTCTGGAGATAGTGATTGAATAATGTATATGCAGAGAAGTATAAAGTAAGATGTGAGATGAACAGTTTGGATTGAGATCAGGATGCAGCACAAATGACACAATGCATACAATGAGACAATTGAGAAGAAGCTAGAGCTGTACATTCCTAGACTTGGATAAAACATATGACAAGGTCCCAAGAAAGCAAATCTGGGCAGTCCTGCAGTTGTCTAAAATCCCAGAAACAAGTGTATGATTAGCACAGGCTATGTACAAGGACACTTTGATGCACGTACAAATAGTGTTCAGCCTCACAGAGCGGTTTTCAGTGGGAGAGGGGGTGCATCAGGGTTCAGCTCCATTTATGTTCATACTGGTCATGGATTACATTAGCAAACAGGTTAGATGGGACAGATCAACAAATCTGCTGTATGCAGATGCTGTGGCATTATAGGAAGACTCTGAACAAGAACTTCAACAAAGGATAGGTGAATGGAATGCAAAACTGAAGGCAAATGGGATGAAAATGAGTATAGATAAGACAGTGGTAATAGTAGCAAATTGGGGAAATCAGAAGAAGCTGAGAACTGAGATAGAAGGGAAGATAGTGGAACAGCTTAACAGCTTCAAGTATCTGGGAAGTGTGGCTGAGAAGGGAAGTCTGAATGAAGAGTCAAGGCTAGAATCAGAGGGGATGCAGACAAATGGCATAGAGTGTCAGATGTAGTGTATGACAGAGGAATGCCAAAGAAGCTGAAAGGTAAGGTATACAAAACAGTAGTGCAACCAATATTACTGTACAACACAGAAATCTGGGAAGTAAAGTCAGACCAGATGAGGAAGCTAGAGGTGATGGAAATGAAGTGCCTGAGACAGGTGGCAGGATGCACACTGTGGAACCGATGAAGAAGTGAGGGATAAAAGCAGGAGCCAAAGTAGCTCCAATTGCAGAAAAGTTCAAAGAGAACAAATTATGGTGGTTTGGGCACATGTGCAGAAAAGCAGAAGACAATGTGGTGAAGAAGATTTGGGACAGACAGAGAGAAGGTAAGAGGAAATGATGGCATCGAGCAATGAGGTGAATGGATTGTGACAGACAAGATCTGCAACAGTCAGGCATGAGTATCGAAGAAGGCAGGAGTGTGGCACTGAATTGTGAGAGATGGCTATAGTTAACACAACACCCCGACCCCATGTAGAAAATGGTAAAAAGAGAGTTGATGATAGTGGTGATGAATGAAATTTGATATTTTTTATCGTACAGAAAACGTTTATGTGAATTAGAGCAATATTTAAAACTGACTCAATCCTGCCCCAACACCATTATTTTTGGCCATGTCCAGAATTCTTAAGCAAAGACGATGAAAGATTTGAAGACAACCATACCTCTCAATTGCTCCTGATTTTGCTGAGCATCTCAGATGTTTCCTTATATCTCATCCTGTCTGGTTGATCACTAAAGATTACAGACAAGTCATTCATACCATTCATGCCTGACATTAAAGTTTTATGCATCACATCGGCATTTCGTAAAAATCTACTGCCAATCATTAGCGGACCGGAGTTCCACTGTGGCGACCCCTTACAGGGAAAAGCCAAAAGGCAAACAACAACAACAACAACATTGTTTACAGAATGCATAATGATGCAGAATCTGTTATTCTAATAACTTTTTTAAGTGAATTTGAGTAATGTTTTAAATTATCCCTGATTC